>NC_077227.1:46845408-47108090 GCF_027887165.1 Monodelphis domestica
GTAAGAACTAGGCAATAGGGGTTAAGTGACTTGCCCAGGGTCACACAGCTAGGAAGTCTGAGGCCACTTTTGAACTTGGGACCTCCCATCTCTAGGCCTGACTCTCAATCCACTGAGCCACCTACATATCCCCTTAAATATATCTTTTTTTAAAATCTAAGTTGATTGATGAGTTTCTTGTGCATCTACTTTTATTTAAGAGAATCCCCCTTTTCTTATTCTTGTGTGCTTACATCCTAAAGCTATAGTAGAGCTATTCAACAGAGAGATCAGTTCCCTCTTTCCCTCCCTACTGTGCACTCATAAATCTAGAAAGACTGAAGGAAGTCATTGGTTGGCACAACAGTTGATTATTTAGTCCAATTTCTTCATTTTGTAGTGAAGAAACTGAGGCTCAGGGAGGGAAAGAAGTGATAAGTAACACTACCAAGCTCATTAGATGGCAGATCAATCTAGGAGAAGAACTCAGAAATGCATTCCAGGATTCTTATTGACTTACTAGGCTACTAGACAAAAGAGACCACTGATTGTGACTCTCTCTCATTCTCTCCTCCCTCTCATTCTCCTCCCTCCCCCTCCCTCTCTCTCTCTCTCCCCTCTGTCTCTTCTCTCTCTGTCATTCTCTGTCATTCTCTCCCTCTCTTTCATTCTCTCCCCCTCCCTTTCCCTCCATCCCTGTCCCTCTCCCCCCTCTCTCTGTCATTCTCTACCTCCCTCCTCACCCTCTTTCTCTCATTCTCTCTCTCTCATTCTCTCTCTGTTACTATCTCTGTTTTTGTTTGTCTTTGTCCATATTCATCTCTTTTATGGTCCCTCTTGGCTTAGAAAGCTGCCAAAGGCCAGGAACAGGAGCAAATATCCCAGTCCTTAGTCAAATTTGACCTCTATTTGACTGACACTGGGGGATGCCAGCCTTTCTAGGCCATCTTTTCTGTAGACCGAGGAATAGAAATCAGGAATGACTCCTGGCTGTGCCTTGTTTGTTCAAGGCAGGAAACACATGTCTGCTGAGCTCCATAGAGAGATGGTCAGGACCAACTAATCAGCTAGTATTTTGTCAGTCTCTAGTATGTGCCAGGCACTGGGATAACCACTGGGGATGCAAAAAGAGGCAAAGCCCAACTTTACTCAAGTCTAATTGGAAAGACAGAAATGAGGCAGGGATGGACAGCTAGACTCTTGATCTGCCCAGCTGAATTGAACTATGGGAGTGTTATTCATTCATTGAACATTCAACAAACATTTCCTAAGTTGAAGTGCTAAATTTTATGTATGTGCATATATACATCAATATATGTGTGTATACACACATATGTTGCCTTGTGTCTCTATATACACTCACATATAGAAACAGATGCACAAGGCATTAAGCCAAGCAGTGGGAATATGAAGATAAAAAAGAATACAATTTCTCTTCTTAAGAAGCTTATACTTTCCAGGAGGGATAGACACATACATAAATAAATATGATTTAAAGCAAAGAATCATGGGGCAAAGGACAGATCAAGACCAAATGCGCTGGAAAAAATATTTGAGCAAGAAAACCACTTTTCCCATAGGGAATGGGGGAAACTTACACAGAGGAGATGGCACTTGGGTTGAGCCTTCTGTGACTTAGTGGATTCAGGAACACCTGAGTTCAAATCTGACCTCAAACACTAGCTGTGTGACCTTGGGCAAGTCACTTAACTCATTTGCCTCAGCTACCTTATCTGAAGATGAGGATCATAATAGTACTCACTCCCAGGGTTATTGTGAGAATCAAATGTGATAATACTTGTAAAATACTCAGCACAATGTCTGGCATGGAGTAAGTGCTCTATAAATTTAAGCTACTATTAATTATATTATCAATTAATTTAATTATTAAATATTATTATTATGGACATATAGACCCGACCTGGGGAGGGTGCCTGGAGGGCCTACGTGTAATGCTTGAGTGCCAGGCTAAGGAGTCTCTTCTAGAGGCACTGGGAGCCATTTTGATTTTGAAAGAGGGGATGCTAGAGTCAGATGAGAGCATTAGAAAGGCTATTGGACACTGTAGAAAGGGCAGAATGGAGAAGGGAAAGACAGAGTCAGGGAGGACCACTTAGAGAGCTATTACCACAGTACAGCCATGGTGATGGAAGGACAATGCACAGGCTGGTCTACACGAGGTAGGCTGTGAGGGAGATGAGAGACGCTCTCCAATATGACTAGGAGGCTTCCACTTTGGGAGATTGGGGTGATGGCAGTGCCACCAACAGAACCATGGAAGATGGAAGAAGGGGCTCAACAAGCTCTCATTAAGTTCCTGCTGTGTGCCAGGCATTGGGGATACAAAGAAAGCGGGAGTGGGGGGAGGTTCTGCTCTCAAATACCTTTCAATCTAGTTGAGATGATACAAAAAATTATGCACTTTCCTATTGGATAAATTGGACGTAATCTCAGTGGACAGCTAAATGGCAGTGGTCTAGAATTGGGAATAACTAAGTTCAAATACAACCTTAGACTCTTAGTAGCTGTGTTACCCTGGGCAAGTCACTTAACCCTGTTTGCCTCAATTTCTTCATCTGGAAAATGAAATGGAGAAGGAAATGGCCTCAGATACTTAACTATCTGTGTAACCCTGGGCAAGTCATTTAATCTCTATTTCCCATAATCCGCTGGAAGAAGAAATGGCAAACCACTCCAGAATCTTTACCAAGAAAATCCCAAATGGGGTCATGAAAACTCAGATCCAATTGAAATGACTGAATGGCAGTCTCAGAGATACTGTACTATGCACTATGATTAAGTTCTGGGAAAGTTCTGGGAAAGATTTATTACAGAAGGTGGTGGAGCTTTAGCTGAGACTAAAAGCAAGCCAGGGAGCCAGGAAGCAGGGATCAAAAGAGAAAGAGAGAGAGCTCCAGGGATGGGGGAGGTGACCAAGGAGACACAGAAAGATGCTCTAAGGGACAGAAGATGGAGTGTCTTATGTGACACACATCAAGGAGGCCAGTCACTGGAATGGGGAGTGGGAGGTATAAGGTGTCATTATTGTGGGGGACTTGAGGTGAACCCTCTGGGTTCAGGAAGGGTACTCTTTTCAAGAATACATGACAATGTAAGAATTTAGGCTTTTATACTAACATGAGAATTCTAAAGTAATATTGTGGTCACTGATTTAAAGATATTATAACAAATAAAAAATGACTTGGAATAGCTTTATTTACAAAGAAGTAGAAAGTGAAAATGGAAAAGGTAGGTAAAGAGACAGATTTCAACAAGCCTACTAGCCCTTCTCCAGCAAAGTGACGCTCAGCCCCTCAGGGGCTTCCCTACATCCAGTGAGGAATGTCTTCAGCTAGAATTCCACCAAGACAGCCTCCTCCAAAGCTAAATCAGGAATCTCCAAAACCAATCTCTCCAGAAGCCAGGAAAGGAAGGTCATCTACTCACCCACCCAAGATGAACTCCAAAGGAGAAGATGGAAGTCCAAGTCCCAAGGTGAAGCCCTCCCTCCAACACCAAAGTCCAAAGGAGAAGATCCAGGAGCAGTCCTCCAAGAAGCAGTCCAAGAACCAAGGTCCCAAGTGAAGGTGAAGGTCAAAATCCCTTGGACAGGAAGTTCAGGACTTCTTCTAGTCCTTTTTCCATATCACTTCCTGTCCCTTCCTCTACTTTGGGAACCAAATGCAGCACTGCCCAGGGGCAGGGCTGTGGCCTCTAGAGTTGTCACCCACTTTAGCAAGTGACTTGTGAACACTCTTACTTAGTGTTAAATAGGGGTGTTTATGTATTTGATTGATAAACTTCAAAATGCTGATGGATAGACAAAGTTTGATTCACTCTTCACAGGAAGTATAAGGTGTGAGTGTTGTGGGGGGCTTGAGATGAACCGTCTAGGTTCAAGAAGGGTACTCTATGCAAGAATGCAAGACTCCAAAACTTAGCTTCAAAATAAAAAGAAATTTATTCATTTTGAAGGTAATGTTGAAGTCGGCTGAAAGGACAGCATAGATGGAAAGCCACTTTCTAGAGGAGATCAATTCTGGGGTCTTTATACTCTTTACAGCAGGTGATCCATGACTAGAGGAGGGTATGCACCCAGGCACAAGTGGGGGTGGGGTGGGGTTGGTCATCTGACTGGGCTCAGAGTGGTGTCTTATGTCCTGGATAGAGGATGACCCTCATAGTTTAGGGGACAGATAAATATCTTAGATACAACCCGATGATATCAAAGCATAGCTTGGAGGTGTATCTCTGTGTCCATCCAAGGAGGATCATCCTCTCTGGGGACTTTCCCTTTGATGTAGCAGGGTCTTATAGGAGTTATCAGATGTTTTAGGGTTAGTAGTCACAAGAATGCAGGGAAGCAAAGGAATGTTCCTGCTTACAGTTTGGCCTGAAACACTTCTATAATTTGGAGGTATGATGTCCCATGCAATGAGAAGACTGAAAAGGTGGGAAGGGGCCAGGTGATGAAGGGCTTTAAAAGCCAAAACAGGATTTTCTTTTTTGATCCTGGAGGAGCCAATGTAGTTGACTGCTAGGGAGGTACCATGGTTAGACCTGTACTTTAGGAAGACTGATTTGACAACTGGGTAATGGATGGAGGGAAACAGGAAGAGACTCGAAGCAGGTAAGAGAACCAGAAGGCCACTGCAGTAGTCCAGATGTGAGGCTATAAGGACCCACACCTGGGCGGATATTGAGTTCCAGTTTGATGAGATGATAAATTCCATTTTGAAGATGTTGAGTTGGATATTCTGACAGAACAGTCGGGTGGAGGTGTCCCAAAGGCTTCTGGGAATGTGGGACTAGAGCTCAATGGTAAGAGCAGAGCAGGATATAAAAATCTGAGAATTATTCGTGGAAAGGCAACAAATGAACTCATAGCAGCAGGAGCAGCAGCAGCAGCAATGACCACAGGAGAAGAGAATGGGGTTCATTCAGCCTTGGGGAGTACAGATCTTTGGGTGGCTGGAGGAGGAGGAAGCAGCAAAGCAGACTGATAAAGGCTGCTAAGACCAGGAGGAGAATCAGGGAGGATTCAGGTGGTCCACAGCCGCAAACCTGCAGCAAGAGCCAAGAGTCGGAGCCCTGGGGAAAGGGCAGCGTGCCCAGCACATTGGAGAGCACCCTTGGTGGCCACATTGCAAGGCTCCAAGCAGCTGCCAGAGGCACATGCTTGTCTGAGCTTGTCAGTTCCCTTCCGGTCCATTGAGCTCCAGGGATCCCTTCTTTCTCTAGGATTGACGCCAGCTTCCCGCTTGGGATTTAAGGCCCTTCATCCCTGGCTCCATCAGGAATCCCCCTGTTCTCCCACCTCCCCGCCATCTCAGGCCATTATAAAGAGCTCAGTCCCCCCCCCCCCCTTCCCTGCTCCCAAGAAAGGAACCCCAGCGGAGAGGCGGCTGTTGAAAGTTTTTGTTTTATTTAAATAAAATATACAATCCGGTGCAGTCACCGTTTTTTCTGTTTTTAAAAGTGGAAGAATCCAAAATGGCCAGCTCTGCGGGGCGGGGGAAGAGGGTGAGGGGTATGGCTGGGAGAGGGCGATGAAGACGGGGCGTTCGGGTGCCCCACAGCACCCTTCCCCCAGCCCAAGCTTATCCCCCACGAGCCCCTGTCAGTGGGGGCCACGATGACGACCCCGTGGAGTATCAGGGGCCGGGGACGCCCCCAGAGTCCCAGCAGAGGAGGGGAAGCTAGGCCCCGCCCTTCTAGCGATTCACTTAAGAGATCTGCGGCAGGGACCGAGTGCCGGTCCACACTGGCTCCACCAGCGCCTCCCTTCTGCCCTTCATTCCCAGTAGGGGTGCCGACCCTGCTCGCAGGCAGAGCACGCAGGAGTCTCTCTTAGAGGTGCTTTTGAGAGCGCAAGGAACGCGCCCTCTCCCCTTCCCACCCCATCCCAGAAAAAAACCCACCTCCCCAAACTGACAGGTCCTGCGCCTGAAAACCCACCGTTAGAGCTCAATCCCTGGCGTCTGGAAGGTGGTCTAAGAGCCTATTTATGGGGCTGCAAATAGTCGCCCCACAATATTTGTGTGGGAAAATTGGGGGGTGTGTGGAGGATGGGCTCACACCCAGGAGCACAGAACCTTCGCTCTAGGAGGGAACTCCCGGACCATCCAGTACAACGTCCCGATGGGGGTCGTCCAGCCTCCCCTTGAAGACTTCCAGTGATGAGAGGCTCACTACTTCACTGGGCAAATTGTGCCGTGGTCGAAGCCATTCTAAACCTAATCCAGTTCTCATCTGCTGGCCGGGAATAGCCAGACTTTGCTACAAGGCGTGGCTCGGGCTACTTCTGCACCCCTGGGGCCAGGCAGAGGAACGCTAATTCCCGAGCCACGGGCCTGGAGGACACGGATCACCCCCCCATCCCAAAGTCTTATTTTAGCTTGGAAAAGTCATGGACAACACAGAGAAAACCTACCAATCAGATCCTATCCATCTGGCACTGTAGGAGCATGGCCCCAGGGGCTGGAGTACCAGGGTAGTTACCAAAGCCAGACCTTTCCCCAATCACATCATCTGAGACTGGGCTGAGCCAGGGTATGGCTGATCTCCTAAAAGAAAAAAAAGAGAGAGAGAGAGACCAGCTGGCCTCTCTCTCCCCACCTACCAGGCACCCCGACAGAGTGTCAACTCCAACAAGTTATTGTTGAGGATATTCCAGCCTGTTGTCCTGTGGTGTTACTTAGAACTGCCCTGGTCACTCCCCACCCCCCTTGTCTAGACGTTCTGCTGGGTAGGCTTCACAGGCTCAGAAACCTGGAGGTACCCATATCTGGAAAGAATTCCCATGATCCTCTGGGGGCAAAGCCTAGCTTGCCAGCCCTTCCTCCCAGCCCCATCTTGATCTAAACGTGGAGCTCTCCTTGGATGCCCTGATCTCAAACCCCTTGGGAGGAGAATTCTGGATTTCCTGAAGGTCATTCCAGAATGCCCAGGCAATAGGAACTCAATCTCTTCTAATTCTCTCAGCCCATGGCCTCAGTTCAGGGCTGCCATTGTTCCCTTCACAACCTCAGCTCAAAGTTTGATTACAAAGAATCTTTTCCACCCTTGACCTGGGTCTCTTGCAGAGTGAGGCTGACTAAAGAACAAAGGTATAGGGGGAAAGAGAGTCTCAGAGGCCAACTGTTTCCTAGAGGAACTAGAGAGCAGCAAATGTCCCACCTAGCACTCTGCTTATCTTCCCCCACAATAAATCAATCCAAAAAAACATTTATTAAGCACCTACAATCTTCCCACTTCTGAACCAAGGACAGCGATCATGGTAGCCGACCTAGTTCCACAGGAATGGGGGTGAGGGGAGGGCTGAGGTGGTAGGGTGGAAGAGTAGAATTCAAGGGAAAGTCTTGGTGAATGGTCATTTCTGGTCTTTCTTGGGAGTGCACAGGACTGGTGGTGGCATAACCAGCAGACCTTCCCCTCCATCCCCCCACCTCCCAATCCCAAATTCTTCCTACTCCAACCCTGGGCAAAATCCACACTCTTTCCATCATGGCTGCTATTCCAGAATCCATAGTGGGTCCCCATTGCCTTCTAGACAGTGAGTCAAGAGACCTGAATTTTAGACCGTGACCTGAATTCTGCCATGGATGAGCTCTGCAAATGATTCTGGGTAAGTTATTTCTCCTTTAAAGTGAGGAGGATAGGACTAGATGCTGTCTAAATTTCTTTCTAGTTCTAACATTCTATGATCCAGGATTGGGGATATAGTACAAATTCTTTAGGGTGGCATTGAGTTCTCCATAGTCCACCCCCATTCTATAAGCCCATCCTTTGATCCAGGGGGCTCCCCAAAACCCATCAACCCAATAAACCAGCTTAATTTCCTCCTTGTTACCCAATTGCACTATTAACTCAGCTCACACCATCGTCCCAATTATGGAAGCCCCTTTCTCACTCCTATCCTCACTCTTCCTTGGCCAGCTTAAGTCCACTCCCCTCTCTTCCCCAGGGAGCTTCCCCCCTCATCCTAGTCTGCAGTGACCACTTCTCCCTGCCTTCCACCCCATGGTACTTGCTGTCTTCATCCTTCATTTGGCCTTTTATTGACGGTCTTTTTTTTTTGCCATTTAGTTTTCTTTGTATCATCACTCAAACTAGATTTTGAGTTTCCTGAGGACAAGGGAGTGTCTTCTCCATAGCACCTAGCACGAGGCTAGGCAAACAGGTGATGCAGAGAATTGAAAGGAAGCTTTTGAAGGGGAGCCTTGTGGCCAGGGGAGCCCATTTTTGTGGCTAACAGTCCTTTGGCTGCCAGATCACAATAGGATAACTCCTTCCATCGCCACTCCCAGACAGATGCTGCTGAGACATGGACAGACCCACCTTGTTGCTCCCTGGGTCTTAGGATGGTGACTGTTATGGGGCAGGGCAGGAGACCCCCTGGGACCCTGACCCTTAAAGAGCCTGAGGATGGAGTGCTGACCTCAGACCCTCCAGCTCGGTCCCTTCCTCCATTCTCAGGGAGGGTCTGTGCTTTTAGCTGGGAGGTTTCTGCCTCACCGAGGCAGGTGGCAGGTGAGGGGCTGCTGGGGAGCTCTGAAGTCTTTCCATCTGGGAGCCCCGTGCCCAGGAAATAAGGAGCCCCCACTATAAAACTGGGGCAGAGAGGGCCTTGGGAGAGGAATCTTAGAATAGTGGAGCTGGAGAGACCTTAGAGATCATCAAAACCAACCCCCTCCCTTGAGAGATATGGAAACAACCTCGGAAAGAAAGGGCAAACAGCCCCAGGTTCCCAGGGAGGCAGGGGCAGAGCTGGGATGGGAGCCCAGGCTTTCCGGCTCCCCACTCCCTGATGTCGGGGTGGGAGGGGGCCCGGTTAGCTAGGGGACCTTGCTGAGATGTCTGCTCTATCCCAGCTGTGGAAGTCCCTGCCCTGAGGCTGAGAAGGGGGCTGCCCTGGGGTCCCCGGCTCTGGGGAAGGAAAGGCTCTACAAAGCTGGGCTCGGGGCCAGGGGGGCCCTATGTACACTATGGCCTGGGCTGCCAGGCACTGTTGGGTTAAAACTACAGCGAGTGTCTGTTTTGTCAGTATCTACATGGCTATACAGGGCTCTATGTGGCTATACATGTACATTCATACATACATACATACATATACATATCTATAGCTCGTTAGGTTCATGGTAGAAAATTGCTAGGCCAGCCAACCCCGGCTCAGTGGTGAGCTCCCCCTCCCCAACTCCGTGGGACCCTTCCCCAGGGGAAGGCGGAGGGGAAAGAGGTTGGGACTGAGGTTGGAAAGGGGACGGGACACTCTTCAGCCTCTGGAGCTCAGGTCCCTCCGCTCAGGGGCCAGGGATACCGGCTCACCTCAAACAAAGAAGGGGGGATATTTTCTCAGGGAAAGCCTTTCCCACCCCGGCCCCCCATCTGGTTCCCCAGGACATATCTGACTTCCCCCCATCTCCCCGCATTCCCTCCTGGGCTCTCAGGCCCTCCCTCCCTCCCCCCTTTCCTCAAGTGGTCAAAGAACCTCTAAAAGCAAGTGACCCCCAAATCTAGAGCTCGAGGAATGCCTGGTGCTCTCCCGTCCTGGGCTGTGTGTGTGTGTGTGTTGGGGGTTATTATAATTATTACTGTTATTGTCATTTTCCTAATCACAGTTAAACCTGAAGAAAGGAAGGAGGGAGAAAGAAAAGATTGGGGGCAAGAGTAAGAGCCCCAGTTCAGAGGTTAGAAGGCAGTTTGGAGCGGACAGGTGGCTCTGGAGCACCCACCAGCCCTGTGGATTCTCGGCCCCGTGGGGCAGCAGTCAGGGGGGGGCCCCCAGGGGAGGCAGCTTCAGCCCCAAACAACGGTGGGGGTGGGGGCAAAGAACCTGAGGACGTCTGCCGAGGCAAGGTGACTCTCTGAGTCGGGCCTGTGCCAAAGGGCCTTCCCAGGGGTCCAAAGCCCCCGCCTCCACCCCGGAAAGGTGGGAAGGCAGCCACGGACTCCCCTGAGGAGTGAGGGGAGCCCCTGAGCAGCGTCTGAGCCCCATCCTGAGGGAGGGCTGGTTGAGAGGCTGAGATGAGCTTGAGGTCCTGTGTGAGGCGGCCTGGAGCGAGAGGTGGGGTGCCCCGGCGCTGGGGGATCTGTGGTGGGGGGCTGGAGGCAGGGGGCAGAAGCAGGGAGCCATGGGAACCTGATGCCCGGGGTGGGGCGCACGGAAAAGTTCTCCCTGGGCCTGGGCTCTGACTCGGGGGGCTGAGGCCCCTGGGTGTGAAGGCTGCCGAGGACACCCCTCCAGAGGCCCCCATGGCAAAGGGCAGCCTCTCAGGCTGCATTGGTGACATCCCTAATGCACTTGGTGGGACGGAGACTGGGGAAGAGGCTCCAGGTGGTTGAACCAGCTGACTTGGGCTAGAGGATGGGGAGCCTGAAGAGCCTGGAGGCGGCAAGAAGTGTTCCAGGAGCCCCAGCCCCCCTGCAGCCCCAGCCAGTGGCTGCACTTGAGTGCCTGGAGGGGACCGGGTACGGCTGGGAAGTGGGGTGAGCAATGGTGAATCAGAGGAGGAGAGGGAGCCTCCCGACGCCTTGTGGAAGTGGCCGAAGCCAGTGGCGGCTGGGGTGGTGGGAGCTGCCGAGGCCGTCTCAAGCGGGGAGCCACAGGCCCCTGGTGGGGGCGGTCCGGGGCCAGCAGGAGGAGAGCTGGCCGAAGAGAAGGGGCCGAGGCCCGCAGGGGCCGAGAAGCCAGCCAGCTGCTGGATGTGGAAGGAGGACGAGGAAGGAGTATCCAGCTGGGATGGGGTGCTGGCTGGAGAGCCCAGGGCAGACGGGATCAGGGAGTGGAGACGTTTCAGGTGCCTCGGAGTCTGCCCAGCACCCAGCGAGCCCAGCCCGGAGCCGGCGCCAGTCGGGGGTCGGAAGATGGCGGCGGGGAGGCGGGGGTGATGGGTGAGAGCGATGGCCACAGAGGTGGTAGCAGCAGCTGCCTGCAGGGGAGCCTGAATCAAGGGGGTCCAGATGACCGGAGTGGGAGTGGAGACCGCAGCCGACTGAACGTGGTGTGCACAGTGCGCCATTTCTCGGTCGTGTTGCACAATCTGCTGGATGATCTCATTCTCCTGGTAGTTGAAGACTCCTGAGTTGAGGTCATGTTGGACTTTGTGCAGAAGGATAGAGTTTTTCTTGCCTGGAGGGAGCAGAAGGGGGGAAGAACAGATAATCAATCAATCAATCAATCATCATTGATTAAAGCTCTGGGGATACCAAGGAGGCTGCTCCTCCGTGGCATTTCCATTTGAAGACGGTCAGTCTGAGTGTCTCTAGGTCTATACAAGAGACAGGAGGTGATTTGGGGCAGAGGAAGAGAGAGCTGAGAGCCAGGAGAGAATAAGAATGATGGACAAATGCTCCTCGTGGGAATGGGCAAAGCTAGATGCCCTCCTAGAGGGTGTGACGTGCAGCCAAGTTTTTTAATGTGTCTGAGCCTTGGCTCTTCCCTCTATAAACGAGGAGGGTCAGTCATACCACCCTCATTCCCTTTGGCTTCATCAACATGGCTCAGCCAGCTCCCCTGCCACCACCACTCACCAATGCGGTCCAACCGGTCCAAAGCCACAGTCTCAAAAGCTCGCCGCATCATGGGATATTCCTCCAGAACCTCATTGAAGTTGTCCACAGAGAGGGAATACAAGCGGCAGTAGGTATCCGCCCGGACGCTGGCCGTGCGCCGCCCTCGGGTCAGCAGGCATATCTCTATATTGGAGAGACAAGACCAAAGACAAAGGAGACATGAGATATGGCCCTAGATGAGGGGCACTGAGGCATGCGTCCTTCAGCAGTTTCAACTTGGGACAACCTTAAAATGAAGCTTTGATTGTAGTGCTGGTTTTTAAGAAACTTGCTCAATGCAATGATAATCCAAATGACAATTGTTGGAAGGACTAGGGAAAAGCAGGCACATCTGTGTAGTTGGTAGAGCTGTGAAATAATGTTGCTCTTCTGGAAGGCAATTTGTAACCACACCTAAAAAGTTACTAAATCATGCATCCCTTTTTGACTCAGTGGTACCACCTATATGCCCCAAAGCATATTCCCCAAAGAGATCAAAGAAAGAGGATAAAGATTCATATGCACAAAAAATATATTATATTCCCTCTTTTGGTCCTGGCAAAGAACTGGAAACCAAGGAGATGCCCATCAACTGGGGACTGGCCAAAGCCATTATGGTACTATGAGAAATGATAAGGAAGATGCTTTTAGAAAATCCTGGGAAGACTTGTATGAACTGATGCAGGGTAAAGTGAGTAGAACTGGGAGAACAATTTATGTAATAACAACATAATAAACACAAATAACTTTTAAAGGCTTAAAAGGACTCTGACCCATGCAATGAGCAACTCATGACAAAGCAGGCTCTCCTGACAGAAAAGGGTAGGCTCAAGGTGCAGAATTATATATATATATATATATATATATATATATATATATATATATATATACATATATATATATATATATATGCTATGACTAATGCAGGAATTTTGGGGGGAATTGATATTTTGTTACAAGAGTTATATTTTCCTTTATTCAGTGGACGGTAGTGAAGAAGTGAAAGGAAAGGTAATATTTGTGGACTGAAAAATAAAATCTAGTTTAAAATATTTCTTTTAAATAGGAAGCCTTATTTCTGATCTGGAGGACCAGCAATACCCCACCCTTCCTTCTACTTCTGCTGTCTGGCCCTGCCTTAGCATGCATGGTCCTTATTACTCTGATGCTATCTCTCTTGGCTTGCAGGCAAGATCTCAGCTTCCTTTTTCACCCTGTTCCCCCTCCAGCTTCCTGGAGCACCTTCTAGTCTCCCAGAGAAGAATGTAAAGGGATGAATTACTCTTGTAGCTCAGGCCTTGGCAGGCTGTCATCCTATTTCATGGGTGGGGGAGACAGAGTTTTATCTTACCTCCAAAGTAGGAGCCATCTGCCAGCTTGGTCTCTTTGTTACCCTTGGTGAGGACGCTGACCACACCGTGCTGAATGAAGTACATCTTTTTACCGATGGTGCCTTCTCGGATGATATAGTCACCTGGCTGGAAAACCTCAAACCGCAGCTTCGTCAGCATCGATGTCACAAAGTTGGGGTCTGCATTGGCGAACAGGGGCATCGAGGCCACCAGCTTCCGGCAGTTAAAGTTGATAATCTCCTATTCGGCCAGCCACAGCAAAGGTAGGGAGACAGGAGAAGGAATGGAGAAGGGTGGGACAGGGAAATCAAGAAGTAAGTACAAAATTGGGCAGGGGAACCCCGGGAAAGATGAAGTAGATAAAAATGAAAAGGAAGAGAGGAAAAGAGGTTCAGAGGAAGAAATAATTAGGGTCGAGTATGAGAGCAGAGACTAATATGGAGGGTTTCCAGCCCCTTTCCTCTACCCCACCTCTCTAGGTCCCTAATGGAGGGTGCATGTAGGTGAGTGGGGGCTCATAGCTCAGTGGCATGCTCACCTCCCGTAGTGGCTCACTCAGCTCGCCCAGGATGCTCTCCTCATCAAACATCTTGCCCTGGTAGCGGTGCTCATAGTAGTCATGGATGCGCTGTCGTGTGTCAGGTGGGAGTTTGTGGAAGGACATGTACTGTTCCACTTGCTTGTACTGGGGAAGAGAGAGAAGGTGCAGAGGTGACAGGGTAGGCCATGAGAGAGGAAGGAAAGGGGGAACCCCTCAACCCTACCCTGAAGAGCCCTGGATTTATCTTCTTCCTTACCCTATGGAAGATGGATGAGAGATGAGAGAGAGGCAGAAAGATGGTCACAGAGAAGAGAATCAGAGATGTTTTAGAGGGGGTTCTTGTCCAGAAAGCCCCAGAGGCAGGACCATGTGGCCAGGTCAGACCCAGATGTGAGTCAGATAGACCCTGGTCTTATAGCTGGACTCTATGGCTGGATTGGGGTATTTTAGAGATTTAATAGATTCCAGGATCTACTGAGCTGGCAGGAACCTCGGAGACCATCTGATCCAGCTCTATCATTTAAAGGTGAGGAAACTGAGACCCAGGGAGTAACTTGTCCAAGGTCACACCCGTAGTAAGTAGCAGGGCTAGGATTCAACCCCAAATCCACATCCTCCAAAGCCCCCAAAGAGTCTTCATTCCTTTCAAGGTCAATATATTATAAAAGCCCCACCTTCTTCTTCAGGGGTGCACAGAAAAGAAAGTGGGGGGTGTTTTGTTTAGATGAAGAGAACCTTAGTGGGCCAGGGCAGTGAGAAGAGGCTTGGGTATGAAGTCCTAACACTGAGACTTGAATTCAAATCCCACTTGGTCTTTTATTTGTGTGACCTTGAGCAAATTACATCTTTCTCTAAGCCTCAGTATCCTCAACTGTCAAATAAAAGAGTTGGCCTTGATGATCCCTGAGGTCTCTTCTAGCTCTAAGTGCAGGGTTCTCAATCTAATTGAAAGAAACAGAGCACCATGGGATACAGGATCTAAGAGGCATCACTGGTAGGGAGCCATCATAGGACTTCCTGTTCCACCAATAGCAGGGAAGTCTTGGCCAGTAAAGGACAAGTAAGACAGTAAATGGTCAAGGAAGAAAATGGAAACCCCGTTTGGGAGTGGATCTCTTTGGTCTTCTTCCAACAGAGTATTTCCTCACATATACTCCCGGGCAAAGGCCCATAGATGCTCAGAGGAGCATTGTACCCCGAAGATTCCTGCCCCAACATCAGACCATGAATGTGGTGTTCGTATCTGTTAAATTACCACTTTACTTATTTAATTAGTTAATCAATTCATCTGACTAGCATTGAATAAGCAATGTGTCAGGCACTGGGGAAACAAAAACCCCAACCAAAACAATCCCTGCCTTCAAGGAGTTACATTCCCTTACAAGGAGGGAAAAAGAAAATACAAACACACACAAAGATATAAATGAAAAATATACATGAGGCAAAACCAGAGTGATTCTTAGGGATGTTGGGCATCATATGGCATAGAGATGGCATCAGCATCTTGGATGTTAGCAATCCTAGATAGGTCTCCTGCCTTGTGGTCATTGTTGCTCAGTTGTGTTAAACTCGGCATGGCTCCATTTGGGGTTTTCTTGTCAAAGATACTAGAGTGGTCTGTCATTCCTTCTCTAGCTCATTTGACAGATGGGGAAACTGAGGCAAACAGGATTAAATGGTTTGCCCAGGGTCACCCAGCTGGTAACTGTCTGAGGCCAGATTTGAACTCGGAAAGATGAATCTTCCTGACTCCAGGTCTGACACTCTATCCACCATGGCTCCTAGCTGCCTAGTTGAGTCTGAGAATCTTCTGAGGCTGACGTGGGAGATAGCTTATGCCAAGGTAGAATATGGTATGAGGTGAGGTGAACCTCAAACCAGGCAGGGAGGTCAAGTAGCACTTAGGAAAGACATTGGTGAAGACATCTGGAAAGGTCACTTGGAGCCAAATTATGAAGGGCTGGAAGGGCAAAGCAGAGGAATTTGTATTTTGGGCTACAAGTCTGTGCTGAGGTCATACACTCATTACTCCTTGCACTGAAGAATTAATAGTGGTCATTATGAGAGCAACAAGCATTTTTGTTACTGGCACAAGTCCTGGCAAGGGCAGCTAGGTGGCAAGGTGGACAGAGCACTAGGCTTGGAGTCAGGAAGATTCATCTTTCTGAGTTCAAATCTGGCTTCAGACACTTACTAGCTGTGTGACCCTGGGCATGTCACTTAAGGCCATTTGCCTCAGTTTCTTTATCTGTAAAATGAGCTAGAGAAGAAAATGGCAAACCACTCTAGTATCTTTGCCAAGAAAAGCCCAAAATGGCATCATGAAGACTCAGACATGACTGAAAATGACTGAAATGAATCCTGGCATCAGGAACATGGATCAGAAATCTAGAATTAGAAGGGGCCTTAGAACTCATCTACTCCAACTCATTTGTTTTATAAGTGAAATTGAGGCTGAGATGGGAGAGGTGACTTATCCAAGGTCACAGAATGGTTGGTGCCCAATCCAGTCCTCTTCCTAGTGCACTATAGTACTGTACTAAGATTCCCAGCCAAGAGTGCTACAAGGCCCTTATTACTGAGATAAAAAGCCCTTGGCGATGTGACAGGGGCGTTATGCCATCCAGCAGTCCTACCTTCTCTGTCCATTGGATGGGGAGTTGGTCCATGCTGGACACATGCAGAAGGAACCTGTATCGCCTGTCCCATTGCACTCTCCCCTCCCGTCAGCCCATCACTGGCCTTTCTCTTGACTGGGCTTGTCTATGAGAACCCAGTACATGGAAGCATATGAACACATGTCACACAAATGGTACACGGAGATGTGTGTGCTGAGAGCTGTGTCTGCAGAAAGCAAGTGAAGCATGTGTGGGGAGACAGACATCCGTGTGTGGGTATAAACACCCTCCTTCACAGACAGCTGCCACCAGACTGTTTGCACTCTCAGGATTCCCACGGCCATGTGTGCTCAGAGCTAAGGAGGCCAAGGTCATGGGTACGAGCCAACTTTGGGGTAAAAGATGCCACCCAAAGAAAAGTTGGAACCCTCTTTGCCAGCCCACTGACCAGAGAGAGACTCAGCCCTGACACAGCCCCCAACACGGGCTACAAAGCACCTTTTAGCCCAGCCACAAACTAGCCTTTAATCCCCTGAACAGTTCCATCTAGTTTTATCCTAGACTGAACCCTAACAAGGAGAGCTAGTAAATATTTAACAATCAGATGTTAGGGGAAAAAAGCATACACATAGCATAGATAAGTGTTAACATTTTCTTTGTCACTTTCTTAAGTCTGGACAATCCACAAAAAAATCAAGCCGGGATTGGTAGTAGTTGCTGATTTGGGGGGTGTAAATGCTGCCACTGAAAATTTAACAGTCCGTTTTTGGAACTGACTCCAGCATATTCCTTCCCCTAACTATGGCCGAAGACATCCCTTCCCCAACTCAATGGTTCTCCAGTCACAAAATGATCCTTAATCCTAATCCAATCATTAGTGACCACTAACCCCTATGAATTGACCCCTTAATTCTATCAGAGACTGACTGTAATTTTGACCAAACCACATCCCCTAATGCCATCCCGAGGTGTTCCCTTCCACTCCCCACTCCACCAGCTTCCTTCCCAGCTCTAGGCTCCATTCCATCCCACACAACTCATCAGTAGACTCTCTACTCCTCCTTTTCCTCTCCATCGGTCCAGACTACCTATCTCAAGGACCTGACCAAGTTCTACTCTTCTAGGAAGCCTTCCCTGACCACGTGCCGCCACAGTGATCTCTCCTTCCTCTGAATTTTTGCTGCCTCCCAGAAACACAGCTGAGTCAAGAGCTGTATGCCCAGTGGGGTTCAGTAAGTGCTGACTTCCCTATCCTTTCCCTTTCTAGAACAGCAGAAGCTTCAGCTCCCATTCAGTCCTCTGCTGGGGCAGGTCAAGGTTGGGTGAGGGGAAGGTGAGGGAGATGAGTAATGATTTGCCATGAATATTAATGCAGCCATCACCAGGGCAGACAAAGTCACCTGGGCCCCTGGAGAGGCAGGCGTGGTTGAGAGGGAAGGCTGGAGCTCACTGGGCAGGAATCGCTGCTGGACTAGCTGTTCCTAGGGCTATGGCTTTCCACTGGCTCCCATCCATCTATTTTGAGAGAGAGCATCTCTAGCATTGGGCATCCTGGAGAGAGAAGAGATGGGTACCCATCCCAAACTACATCTATGTCTATGCACGAAGGATGTTTACGCATATGCATATGGCCCTGTAGGTTCAAGGCTCTCTACAACCTGATTCTAACCTTGGAGTCAGTGTGGTACTGTCAAAAGAGTGCTGGATTTGAAGGTAAAGGATCTGAGTTCAAATCCTGGCTTATCAGCTTACAACCTTTGTGACTACAGATGTCACTTAACCACTCTGGGGATGTTTCCTCATTTGTGAAAGGAGGGGTTTGAACTCAATGACCTCTTATGGTCACTTCTGTCTCTAAATCTCTGATCTCCTATCAAATCTGATCTCTCTGATTAGAAATCTCTCTGGAGATCAAATATAAAGTCCTCTGTTTGGGGTTCAAAGTCCTTCATAATCTGATTTCTTCCAGTATTTCCAATATCTTTACTCCCATCCATGAACTCTACAATCTAGTGATACCGATTTCCATGCTGCTCCTCACCCAAGATCCTCCACTTCCCAACTCTTTGCATTTCCACTGTCTCCCCCTACCTGGAATCCTCTCACTCCTCACCTCACCTTCTCCTCTGATCTTATTCAAGAGGTCTTTCCTGATCATCTTTATCTTCCTTACTAGGGGTTGCCCTTCCATTTTGTGGTTCTTCAGTCATTTCAGGCTTGTCTGACCCTCTGTGACCCCATTTGGAGTGTTCTTGGCAGAGATACTGAAGTGGTTTGCCATTTCCTTCTCCAGTTCATTTTACATATGAGGAAACTGAGGCAAACAGGGTGAAGTGACTTGCCCTGGGTTATACTGCTAGTAAGTGTCTGAGAGCCAGATCTGAACCAAGGTCTTCCTAATAACAGACCAGGCATTCTATTCACTGAGCCACCTAGCTGCCCTCTGATATGCCACCCCATCTGTTTTATATCTAGTTTGTCCATAGTCATTTGCATGCTGTCTCTCCCAGTAGACTGTGGGTTCCTTGAGACCAGGAACTGTTTTTTGTCTTCCATTGAATCCCCAGTGCTTAGCACAGTGCCTGGCACAAAGCAGGTACTCAAGAAATGCTTGGATCATAACTGACTGATCTCTGATCTTAATGTCACTCTGCTCTCCTCCACAGATTCTCTGCTCAGACAAGCCTTCGCCTTAACTCCAAGCCCTTGCTCATTCATTCCATATGCCTGAAACACCTTCTCTCTACTGGAACCTTTTGGATTTCAAGTTATCCTTTAAAACCCAACCCAAATGCTACTTTGTACAGGATTCTGATTTCTTGATTCTCTGATTTTCCCCGTCTTCTTTCCACTGCCCAACTTTACTCCCAACCTGATCTTTGTCCTTTCAGATCTTATTCTCTGCTCTGTCCTTCTCTTATATATTTATCAGACATACATTAGTATAATAGTATTACATTGGTGTAGTATTATAGCTTCAGCCATCTCTGTCATAGCTCCCTCTCAGACTGCAAGCACTATGAAGGCAGGTAGGGACCGTGTCTTTGTTATAAGTACTTAAGTTCAAGTTATAGATGTGCCATGAGGGACATCATGGAGGTTTAGATCTCTCTCTGAGACCACCAAATCCAGTAAGCCAATCCCTCAGGCTCCTTATAGTTATTCAGACTCAAAAATACCCTTTGACCTATTCTTTTCCCTCTCCCTTGCCTCTACATCCAATCAGGCACCAGACCCTGCTTTTTTTCTTCAGGCTATCTCTTTGATTCATTCCTCTTTCAACATCCTTTCCCACTATGTGACTCCCCCCAGACTAGTATCAGTATCCTACCTGCACTTTGTGGTCAGAGTTGGGTCTGGGTCAGACTGGGGATGGGATCAGGGATCTGGAATCAGGGCTCAGTCTGCATAATCCAGGGCCCCTTCCTCTGGTCATCCTTGACCCCTCCAATCCACCATTCACATCATGTCAGATCAATATGTACTAGAGTGCTCAGATCACAAAGTCTCCTAATCAAATAACTCTTAGTACTTCCTTTTGCTTATAAAATTTAATCCAAGCTTGGCATTCGAGGTCCTTTACAATCCAGTTCCATCTTTCCAGGTTCATCTTAGATTCAATCCATATGGATCTGTACCATGTTCTTTCCATAGATGGGAACTGTTACCCATCTACCTCTACTATTCCTTAAGCCTTCCACGCCCTCTCTCTTCCTGTCCAACTCTTCACACTACCAGTCCTTCCAGACCCAGCTCACTGATCTCCTCCTCTGAGTTCCTGTAGTAGAGTCTTGTCTTCAAACACGATTGCTATCTGTTTGTTGTGTGTTCATGACAGTCTTCCAACTGGGTTGTGAGCTCCCTTAAGGTGACTCTCATAGCACTTGAGGCATGGAGGTTCAGGAAGCCCTTACTGAAAAACCATCCCTTTATGTCCCATCCCCAAAGAAGGTCAACAGACAGGTTACCCTACACTTCCCCTGGACTACCTTGGGCACGATGTACCAAGGAATCCTGCTGGTATTGGAAGTAGGTAAACAGCACTCACTCCAAGAAGCAGTAGGGCATAACACATCATACAATCATCATTAAGAACACTACTCTTGGATTCAGGACAACCAAGCTAAAACCCCAGGTCCCTGCCAACTAGCTATGATACTGTAGGCAAGTCCCAAGCCTTCTCTTGACTCCTGGCTTCCTTCCTCATCTGTAAAATTGGAGCCAATATCCATTATCTGGCAAAATGGTGGTGAAAAAAGCACTTTGTAAACTGTAGAGCATTAGAAGAAGGTGAGCTGCTAACATGAGTGTCTTGCCAGCCATCAAGGGCTACCCCAGAGAGCCCCTCTCTGACTTACCTTCTCCTGGTACTGGCGCCTCGAGGAGTCCAGTGACTGGATGAGGGCTGTGGCATGGCCGATGAACATGGCGTAGCAGGTGGCACCCACGATCATGCTGAGCATGGTGAGCCAGACGTCCGACATGCCCACTGGTGCCTGCTTCCCATAACCTATACAGAGCATGTGGCTCATGGCCTTGAACAAAGCATAGGAGTACTGCTTCCCCCACGAGTCATTCTGGAGACAGACAGACGGACAAATAGACAGACATTATCTTCCACATCTACAAAACA
Source organism: Monodelphis domestica (assembly GCF_027887165.1). Lineage (NCBI taxonomy): Eukaryota > Metazoa > Chordata > Mammalia > Didelphimorphia > Didelphidae > Monodelphis > Monodelphis domestica. Next base: position 46,866,085 of record NC_077227.1, read on the forward strand.
AGGAACCTGGTTTTGGGTTGTTGGAATATTAAAGTCCAAACCAAAGGAAGGAAGACTCCTGGGGAAGATTTATATGAACTGATGAAGAGGGAAGGAAGGATGAAACACATGCTGACCACTGAAATGTTAAAAAAACAAACCAACAAAACCAATTCTCAGAGGCTTCAGAACTATGACTGGCTGTGACAAACTGAGGCTTCCACAGCCTGAAAGGAGCACCTGTCTCTCTCCTCCCTGTGGAAAGGTGCTGGGCTATGGGTGCCTTCCTACAGAACACTGTGGACCTTCCCATTGCCACATTCCACCCTTGAGCTTCATCTGACCCAAGCTAAGATCTCCTATTTGCTTCCCCACCTTCAAAGCTTTCCCTTGCTTTGTTAATTATGGACACCCTGTGCCTGGGTTCCAGGGAAAATCTCTTGGCTGGGCCTGGACCAGGCTGGGTTGAGTATTTCCCTGGTGAAGCAGGAGGATCCTGTCAGACATAGCCAGGAGGCTGATTTGTTTACTCCATCATAGATAAAGCAGGAGGGTTCTGCTGTGTATGTCTGTGTGTAGGAGGGGGACAGTGACAAAGGGGGGAGTTATTGGAAAGTGGTAGTTATTTTTTAAATTCTTTTTATTATCATGCAAAATACACTTCCAAATTGGGCACTGCTGTAAGAGCACACTCAGATCTAGAACTCAAACCCCAAAGAAAATCGTAAATACACCGATGTGATTATAGTTCGCTTTGAGCCACATCCATCCGACTGCAGTGGTTCTTCCTCTGGAGGTGGAGAGCATTCCCCATCACGTCTTAAAAGACAGTTATATTTAAAATTAAAACACCCCCCCAAAAAAAAACAGAAAGAAAATCACCCAGGTACTCAGATGTTCAAATGACAAGAAAGGCAGTTTTTGTCCAAAGGTCCAGGAGTAGGGATGGGGGGAAGAGGAAGGGGAAGGGTTAAATGTCTTAAGGACCATGCGGTTGGCTGTGGAAGGATGGCAACAAGAAGAGATTTCTGTTCTGTCCCAGCCAATGCAGCCCAGGCTGGTGGAGTGAGGTCATTCATATGCTTGGTAAGAGGCAAAGCCCAATTCGTCTGAGTTAGAAATCTGAAACGGGGGCAGTCCTGTGACTAGTTTTGCCCTTTGATTTCCCCAAATTGTTTTTTTCTCAGCAGAGGCTTCTGTCTCAGACTAGAAGACTGGGCAGGAGTGGAGCCTACATCTGGGCAATTCTCTCAGTAAAAACAGGATCCAGCTAGGAGATTCCTAATGAAGGCTTTTGAGCTCACATCCAGCTGACTTGTCTTTCCTGGGGTCTAGGGGCTTGCCTAATCACCCCACTTAGAGCTGCCCCCCAGGACAAGTCTCTCTTACTGAAATGCACAGGGGACCTTGTGTAGTTTAGAGATTTTATCAGGAAGATGGCTTTTAATCCTACCTCAGTGAGATTCCTCTGTATTCTCAATGAATATTCCCCTCAAAAATCAATGTCAGCCTTAGTTTCCTCTTTTGCAAAGTGCTTGCTTCAGAGGCTTGATGGGGGGGGGGGGTGCTGGAAGTGGAGATCATTATATTACCAAGTCCCCTTTGCAAACTTAACAGAACTGTGTCAATATCTATCAGCTATCGATCACATCAGTAACGATTAGGTCATGTACCAGGGCAATGCCTTGCCTTTCTCTAAACTCCAATCCACTGAGTGCCATTGATAGAGCTGTCACAGAGATCAGATTCTCAGAATTGGGAAGGAGGGACCTCGAGGTCATCTGGGTCATCCCATTTCTGAGCCAGAATTCCCTGATACAACCCTGACAAATGGCCATCCCACCTCTCTCTGACTGAACCCCTCAGGTACCAACTCCCTAAGACTTTTTCGAATGGCTCTAATTGTGAAGAAATCCAGAATCTTTTCCTTTTGTGATTTAAATCAATTACTTAATGAATCAACATGCATTTAATAAGCACCTACTGTGTGCCAGACAGAGGAAGAAACCCACTTATTTGGAAGCTGATAATTTGGTGGAATGGGGGTGGAGGACACACAATTGGGACATTTATAAATGAACAGAATAAATATAAAGAGAATAAATACAAGATTGCTAAATAAAAGGTAATTAGGGAGGGCACTAGCATCTGGTGGAGGAATCCTTAAGGGCTTCATGATACTTGAGTTGGGTCTTAAAAGAAGAGAGAGCTTTATGAGGTTAAGTAAGTTAAGTAAAGAGTACAGGGACTAGCCTTCAGTGGGGAAGACCTGAGTTCAAACCCAGCCTCAAACATTTATTGATTGTGTGACCCTGGGAAAGTCACTTAACCTCTGTCTGCCTCAACAGTAAAATGAGCACCTACTTCTTAAGAGTTGTGAAGATCAAATGAAATAATATTTGCAAAGTGCTTAGCACAATGACTAGTGAATGTCTGAGTCAGGTAGAGGTTTAGTGATTTGCCCAGGGTCACAGAGTATGTATTTGAGATAGAATTTGAACTCCAGTCTTTCTGCTTCTAGGTTCAGCATTTTACCCACCCAGCCTCCATATATTTGTAAAGTACTTAGCATAGTGCCTGGCACCTAATGGGCACCTAATAAATTGTTTTCTCTTCCTTCTAGGCACTTATTGAGACACTTGCTTGCCCTCTGAAGCTATGCAAAGGCACAAGATAGTTTCTATATGACTTCCTCAAATGCTTAAAAGGCAACAATTATACCATCTGCCTCCCAGATTTCTCGACATTAGACTAAACATCTACTTCCTTCAGCCCATTCTCCTATGGCATGATCTCCAGGCCCCCCACCATCCTACTTACTGTCCTTTTTGGGACATAGTTTCAATTTTCCCTCTAATATTTGATGTCCTGAACTGGACAATATTCCCAGGACAAAATATGGCAGGACTCTGACCTCCCATATTCTTGACTCAATGCTTCCCTGCATGAATGCAGACCTAAGATCATCCTGCTTCTTCTTCAGGTGGCCATATCCCATAACTGACTCCTGTTAAGCCTGTGGTCCTGGAGAACCCACAGGTCTTTCTTACATGAACTTCTTCCTCAACTTCTTCCCCCAATTCTGTATCTGCAGCTGATTGCTGAATCTATGAGGAGCCCTATTAAATGTCATCATGTTTTCTTTAAAAAATGTTTTAATGCTCAACTTCTCTCCTTCCTTCTCTCTTCTTCTTCTCTCAGCTGACAGGTAATTTGATACAATTTATATATGTGCGGTCATAAAAACTCAATTTTATATTCATCATGTGAAGAAAGCACCAAACCAAAACAAGAAGAAAAATAAAGCTTTTTTTAAAAAGTCTGCTTTGATCTCTATCAGTTCTTTCCCTGGAAGTGGATAGCATTTTCTGATGGGCATCCTTTAGAATTATTGTGGCTCACTGTATTGCTGAAAACAGCCAAGTCATCCACTGCTGATCATTGTACACTATTGCTGTTACTATGTATAATTTCTCCTGGTCCTGCTCACGTTACTTTGCATCAGTTCATGTAAGTCTTTCCTGACTTTTTTGAGTATCCTGTCATCCACTGTTGGTCATTGTACTATTGCAGTTACCATGTATAATTTCTCCTGGTCCTGCTCACGTTACTTTGCATCAGTTCATGTAAGTCTTTCCTGGATTTTTTGAGAGCATCCTGTTTGTCATTTCTTATAATACAATAGTATTCCATTAACATCACCTACCACAATGTGTTCAGTCATTCCTCAATGGATGGCCAACCCCTTAATTTCTAATTCTTTACCACCACAAAAAGAGCTGCTGTAGATATTTTTGTATAGGTAAGCCCTTTTCCTTTTTTAAAGAATCTTTGGGATACACACCTAGTAGTGGCACTGCCAGGTCAAAGGATAGGCATAGTTTTAGAGCCTTTTTTTCTCTCAATGAAAAAAATACCTTTATTTTCTTTGACATTTATCAGGAGCATATTTTTCAAAATGGATTTTAAAGCCTGCCCATTTTCTTATAGGGCTTTGACTCTTTTCTGTATTCATTCTCAATATTTCTGCCTCTCTTCCATTTCTGATACTTGTCCTTTTTTGTATTTTATAATTGTTTTTTACCAATTGCACATACTAACACATTTATATACATTTTCCTAAGTTATATGATCAAACTTCTCCCTTCCCTTCCCCCTCCTAGTGCTGGCCAGCGATTCCATCCGGGTTATACATGTATTGATACTTGTCCTCTAAACATTTGAGCTTGTGGATGAGTTCCCCAGGCAGCTGTATGGATCTTCCATTTTTTTCCTTATTAGAATCAACTGTGTGACTGCATTATGAAAAGGACATTCTTGAAAAACTCTCTCCTTTAAAGCCAATTATGTTCAGTCCAAATCAATACCCATTTATTTATTAAGTGCCTACTATGAGTGAATCACTCGGAATACAGAGACAAGAATAAATGAAAAAGCAGTCCCCTCAAGGAGCTCACATTCTACCAAATACATGTACACAGAGAATATAAAAGCTTGGTAATTTGAAGATCTAGGGAGTCCTCAAGGAGGAGGTGGCACTTCAGCAAAGCTATGAAAGAAACCAAGGATTTTAGATGCTAGAGATAAGGAAGGAGTGTACATCCCAGCCACAAAAGACCCACTACTGCCCCAAAGCTCAGATCTTTAGAATCTGACTTGTCTTATTTCTGAACTAAGAAATCCACTCTCAATGTCTAAGGTATTCAAGGCATTCCCTTCCTTATCAGTCACAAACTCACTCCAATATCCCATGGTCACTGCCTTCCAAGGTTCCTGTCATTTCTACTTTACCAACCAATTCTTCCTCATTGTTTGCAGTCAGCTCAAGAACAGCAGTTCCTTATTTTGCTTTCTTCACCTTATTTTTTCCTTTATTAAAGTTCATTTATTTAATTAATTAATTTTGAATATTTTTCATGGTTACAAGATTCTTTTTCTTTCTCTCCCCTCCTCCCACCCCCCTCCCGAAGCCAACAAGCAATCCCATTGGGTTTTACATGTGTCATTGATCAAGACCTATTTCCATATTATTGATAATTACACTAGGGTGATTGTTTAGAGTCTACATCCCCAATCATATTCCCATCAACCAATGGAATCAAGCAGTTGCATTTTCACCTTCTTAAAATGAATGAAATTATCAGCAAAGCAAGTCAAGAGTTTGTCAGCTATATCTGCTTTAGAGATATTGGGAAAGCCAAAATACTGCTCCCTTCACCAATCCACTGGTCCCCTACCCAAACACACCACTATATTCTGCCATATTGGCTTTGTGATTTGTGTCAGGAACTTTTAATCCAATTCCTGTCATTGACCTGGAGGTGTGCGATTGCCCTCACTATAATGGGGTCTTTGTTTATCTCTCCTTTGATTCTTACTGAAATGCTCTTCACCAAGCATTTTACCTCCATTCTTGCTCCCTCCCTCCTCATCACATTTATAGATTTCCACATAGGTGAATATCTAATCGACATTCAATTAGAATTGTATTAAAGGACTGCTTGCCCTGATCAGGGAATTCATCACCAAGTGTTTGGCCCTAAGGTGATGAGCCAGAAGAGGAGGAAGTGAGTCAGCTGACATTATGCAGTGCTTTTTAGGATCTAAAGTTTCTTCTTGGGAAAAGGGCCATCAGGAGTCAGTCTGCCAGTGACCCTCAGTGGCTACAAGCCATGGAGCACAACAGCCCTGAAGAATTAAAATTGTATGTAATTCAGGGGCACAAGGTGAGATACGGGGCATTACTTAGTGCAGAATTCCTTAGGAGAAGTGACATTAAGGGTAGCATTAGAGAGATGCTATAAAAGATCTTGTTTCTTAAGACAATAACCTAAAGTCTCAGAATTAACACTATATATCGGTTTTTAAGGCAGGAGAGCATTAAGGGCTAGGCAATGGGAGTTAAGTGACTTCCCCAGGAAGTGGGAAGTGTCTGAAGTCAAACTTGAACCCAGGAGCACCTGTCTGTCTCTGAATACTTAGTTGCCCCTATCAGTGAGAAGTAAATGAGAGAGACTCCATATTCTCTGTTGCTCTCTAAGAGGAGTCTCCCAGACCCTTGCCTGTCTCCCTATCCTTACTCTACTAGCTCAGCTATTATTGCAGGTAAGCATCGAACCTTGGCTTGGATTAGTTTCCATGTATATGTGATGGAGGAGCCTTTTCCCCCATTCCAGAGAATTGTCCTACTTTCTGTCTGGTTTCAATTCAACAAGGAGGACCTCTTTTGGCCATGTGTGAGTGGCTGAAGGTCTGGTTCCCAATGAGTTACAGTCTTCTGGTGGTCCAAAGAGCCTGGAGGACTGAATACAGGAAGCTGAATCAGATCTGAAGGGTTTTATGAAAGGACCATCTCCTCTGCTCCCTGGTGGCTTTTCAATGAGCAAGACGGGTGAGCTTCTGCTTGGCAGAAAGGAAGTGACAAGCTGGATTGGTCCACCCAGCTACTATGTTTCTGTGAAGGCACAGTTCCTGTTTCCTTTTGGTTCATTCTTTACTGATCATAGGGCAAGCCAGTATTCAGAGATAGAATTGACCAGATTAGGACACCGTAAGTTAAAGAGCCATCAGAAGTCCCTGCAGCAGCCAGTCAGCAATGAACGTCACAAGAGCCAGTAGCAGTGACAGCTGCAGCTGGGAAGAGCCAGTGCAAACCACCGAGGAACCTCTCTGCCCCAGCCCAAGAGTGGTTTGACCTGCCAAGGGAGACACTGCTCAGCTGAGCAAGGAAGCGACTCATGAGGCACCCTTGTGGGAACCCTGCTAAAGGACTCCCACAGCCAAGAACTAAAGGCACCCTTCAGCCCCATATGTTCTCTGCACATGGGCATTATTTCTTTGTGCTTCAAGCCCGCTCCCACTCTCCTTTGGGACTGAGTATGTGCACAAGGAAGAGTGAGCTTAGTTTGGGAGATGTTATAACTTCTGTCCTTGTTAAGCCTTAGTAAATACTTTTAGAAAGGCTAATTGATACCAGCTGGTTGATTGATATTGGGGGATCACATGACTGGGGACCCATTAGTGATAGTACTAGAAACCCCAATTCCTCAGGATAACTCCTAGAACCCTTGGGGATGAGAAAGTCAAGTGTCCTCTGTGGACCCAACTAATGGGAATTGAGGAAGCAGACTGGAGGTGGGGATGCTATTCAAGCAATTCTAAGAGACCTAGATGGCCCCAAATCATTGACTGTATATATATATATTTATATATATATATATACATACATATATAGATATGTATATATATATATATACTCCCTTCTCTCTCTGTCTCTCTCTCTGTCTCTGTCTCTCTCTCTGTCTCTGTCTCTGTCTCCTCACTCTCTTTGTCTCTCCCTCCCTCTCTCTTCTCTTTCTCCCTCTCCCTCTCCTTCTTTCCCTCACCCTCTTTTTCTCTCTCTCCCCCTCTTTCTCCTTTCCTCCCTCCTTCTCTCCCTCTCTCTTCCTCCTCTCTATGTACATGTATATATAATGAGTATATACACTATATATATATATATAATATGAGTATATATTATATATCTGTATATAAAACTTTGTGGAGTACTTATAGAGCAAAATCAACTAGAGTCATAAGGGATGAGGGGGTGAGGATGGGTTCCTACACGACTCATATAGATCCATCAAACTATGAAACTTCTATGGAAATAAGATCAATACTGTCCTCATCTCCCCTTCTACCTAACCCAAGTCTCTTGAATTAAGTAGTCCCTTCCACTGCTATAGTTTGCCCGGAGTTTCCTCCCACCAAGGCTCCTTGGTATCTGTGATGTCACATTTGGTTTCCAATACCAAGATCTCTCATTTGCTTGATTAAAGACCATTAATCTGCATGTAATCCCAGGAAATCATTTCCAAACAAGCAGAAGAGAAAATGTTTCCCTCATTTTGCTTCCATCCTTTTTTTTTTGTCTTTTCTGCCACTAGACCCCCTTTGTGCCTTGGAGGACACAATGTGGCCTCTTTATGAAAGTGGAACAGGACCCATTTTCTTGCTGTTCTGTAACATTGGGGTGCCTTTTAGCTCAGTAGATTAATGAGGCAAAGGTTTGGGTGTTTGCTTTTCATGGGAGCCCTTTGCTTTAATGAGGAGACTCTCCTCCCCAGCTAAAGAGTGACTCTTAACTGTGACCACAGTCTGATCTCTAAGTCATAGAATGAGCCCCTAGCCCCAGACACTGAGCTATTAATCCCCAAATCTTAGCATACTCCATTCTAGTATGCCATCCTGAGATCATCCCTTGGCTTTACCTCTTGCTCTCACTCTGGGACCTTGAATAAATCACTTCCTTTCTTGGGGCTTTAGAATTGGCTTAGATGGCTTCAAACATGCCTTCCAGGACCCTACAATCTGGCTCTACCCTAACTCATCACAGTCTGGTTCTTCTTGGGAAAAGGGCCATCATTAGTCTTCCAGTGATGCTCTAGTCACAGCCTGATTCCTAATCTTGACCACAGACCAATCCATTATCCTAGCCAACCATTTCATCTTCCTCCAGGGCTCTGGAGGTGACAGGTCCTCCAAGAAGCCTTCCTTCATCACCCCTTCCCATTTCCTGGTACACCTTCCCTCTTCAGATTGCCTTGCATTTTATCTGTGTCCATGTTACTTCTAACTGGTAGAATGTAAGCTCCTTGAGGGCAGGGTTTATTCATTTTTATCTTTGTATCTATGGTGGCCAGCAGAGTCCGTGTCACTTGCTTAATAAATGTTTACTGAATGAGAATAAGTGTGGTTTCTTGGTTATAAGGAGGACTAAGTGAATCCCTTGTGGCCCTTTCCCATTACTGAAAGCTCATCATGTTTCTGGGGTTAAAGATACAAGTGCTACCTCTACATACAAAGGATGGAAAGATGATGCTAAAATGGCATTCTTAGGATGCTTTGTCTCTCATGGACACAAACCATCTCCACATTGGACTGATGGCAGCTTGGTTTAGGGGAAATAGTGCTGGCTCTGGAATCCAAAGACCTGGGTTCCAATTCTGTTTTTAATGATTACTACTTATGTAACTTTAGACAAATCCCTTACCTTTCCTGGTCACTTCCAAACTATTCCTCTTCCACCTTCTGCCTGCTAAAATCCTTTCCCATGAGACAGCCTTCCACTTCTCTTAAATCTTATTCTATCTCTATTCTTTTCCATTACACTGGACCTCAGATTCCTAACCTCTAAAAGGAGGAGATTTGGAGGCTGAGGTCCCTCCCACAGCTAGAACGAAAATCCTGTGATCATCCTGGACCTCAGTTTCTTCATCTGGAAAATAGGGGGTGGGTGGGCTTTAAGCTCCCTTCTAGCTATAGATTTAGGGTCTTGTTACTGTTTTTTTCTAGTTGGTTGAAGAAAGAAGTGGCAGGATGTACTTCCATTTAATACACAGGGAAACTGAGGCCAAGAATGGATAAGAAGTCACTTGTTCAGGGTCGTTTGAGTGGGTTTGGGTTTGACCTGAGGGAAGGAGCCAGATCTGGCAGCCAGAGCAAGTTTTTGGGTCTATGCCATCAGATAGACAGGTGGTGTTAAGCTGCCAGGGTGGGCTGCTCCCAGTCCCAACCAGGCAAAGCCAACTCCAGGTCTCCCAGGGCCAGCTGCTTCCTTTCTTAATTGCCAGAGCCTCGAGGGGATTCAAGGGAAATTCAATTCATATGTTTCTGATTCATTTACACTTAGCTCATCAAAAGGCAGTTCTGTAAGGAGCCTGTTTGATGCTGAATATGCCTCCCGGTCTTTTTCACGGTCTTTCAAAGGTTTTTCTCCTCCCCCTTGGAACTGGGGATTTGCCTTTAGACCAAATCAGAGACTCTGGAAAGTGGATTTTGGCAAGGGGAATTTTGTTTTCTCCGGTGATGAAGCAAGGGTGGAGTGGGGGGAGTTTCTCCATTTTATTCCCACTTAAGAGTCATCTCCTGAACCCCCTGGAGGCTCACAGGAAGGATGAAGGATGCAGCTAAAATCACCTTGCACCTGGAACCCTGCAGGGAGTCCTCCTGTCTAGGGAATACTCACCTTCCAGTTTATCTAGTTTTGCTTTTGCTTTCAGATAAGATTTATGGTGAGTGGTTTTGTTTAAGTGGGGTTAATTGTGCTAGGAATTGTGCTAGGACCAAGCTTAGAACTCTGACCTGGAAACTCCTTAGGTGCTAGTCCAGCCTCCACCAAAACTTGTCAGGAAATCTTGGAGAGAATATTTGCCTTCCTAAAGCCTCAGTTACTTCTCCTGTAAAATGGGGATAATAAGGATTCCAGCTCCCTCTAGGATAGAGGTTCCTGGTAAAGCCAATGGAACCGTTCTCCAAATAATGTATTTAAGTGTAGAAAATAAAATATGAAGAAGTAAGTTCTTTTGAAATAGGTACCAAAGAATATTTAACAAACAAGTTGATAAAATCCCAGTGAAGCTTCCCTGCTGTAAGGGGTTCTGTGAAATAAGAGAAAATGTCAAATGTGAAAGTTTTGTGAAAATATAAAACCTTTACAGTAGGGCCAGAACAAACATGGAGGAAATGTGACTTGGTCCTATTTGGGGGCAGGATGCTTCCTCACCATGGCAACGGACATCCTTGCACTCAGTCTCTTGTCCCAAGCCCTGCTGTTCACCCTCCATTCCCTCCTCCCTCAGTCCTTTCTTCTTGCCAGACCTCTGGACTGGTTCCTATAAACAAGGGCAAAGAAGAAGCCTCATCCTCATCCCAACTCATGTTACCCTCAGTTTTTCTATGCCCTGCAGCTGCCAGAGGTGCAATGATTCCTAGTTACGGCTTGGCTTTGCCAGTGTATTACTATCAGCCTGGGATGTCAGGCTCATGCATCTTGGGGTTGGGGCTGTGATCCTAGGGGTGTCTGGGCCCAACCTGGTCTATGAATATGGAAACCAAATGAAAGTGTGTGATTAGGATCCTGGACTCCCCATCAGGGAGGCAGAGCCAGGAAGAACTAAAGTCTTGGAATTATTGATACTAAGAGTTCTTGATTATAAATCAGGAAGGAGGTCAGTGCTGCCACAGACTTCCTGGGTGCCCTTGGACAAGGTCCTCATTCTTGATGGGCCTCAGTTTCTTTCTCTGTCAAACAAGAGGATTGGGCTGGCTTTCTTTCTCATTTCATCTTTCTTCCTGTTAGATCTTTGGGTTACACTTTGGGTTTGGAGGACAAGAATTCAGCTCTGAAAAATTGGGATCTCTGTGAAGGTATTGGACTAGAGAGGTATGGGAAAGGCCAGTGTCCAAGACCAGAGCTTGGGAAGTACAGAGACTGATAAGCTGGAGAATGAATGGGCAAAGGAAGGCTACCTTTGGTCAAAGGGTCTTAAGTTCACATCTTATGAGGAGGAGTAGGTGAAGGGGCTTTTATTTTGGAGAGGAATGGAAGGAAGCTTGGACTAAGGATTTTAAGAAATATGGAAGATGGATTAGATTTATTCTGCTTGGTTCTAGAAGGAAGTATCCAAAGCAATAGGTGGAAATCCCAGAGAGGTAAATTTAAGCTTGATATCAGGTAAAGCTGTTGTTTTTCAGTCATGCCCATTTGGGGTTTTCCTGGTAAAGATAATGCAGTGGTTTGCCATTTTCTTTTCCATCTCATTTTACAAATGAGAAAACTGAGGCAAATCGGGTTAAGTGATTTGACCAGAGTCACACAGCTAGTAAATATTTAAGACTGGACTTAAATTTAGTATAACAAATGTTGATTGATTGATTGATTCTACTGGGTGGGGATTTTTCTCCCCATTAGGCAGCTAAATGTCTTGCCTTGGACATTTTCTAACAATGTGACCCTACTCAAGGCACTCAACTTCTCAGTTTTAGTTTCCTCATCTGTAAAATGGGGAATGATAATGGACCTACCTCACTGGGTTGTTGTGAGGATCCAATATAGGATATTTGCAAAGCATTTTGTAAGCTATAAAGTACTAGACAAAGATTAGATTTCTTTTTGAGGCACAGATTGGACTGGATGGCCCTGAGATCTCTTCCAGCTATAAAACACTTTGTGATATCATGGTTCTGTGAGCCAGGACACTGCCGTTCCCATCCCTAAGAATGATATCTTGCCTAGGGGTGCTGGGGAAGGCTCTAGACTTACCACCATGCGGTTGAGGGACACCCAGCAGTCTCCTGGAAAGTCCTGTAGCATGGGCACCAGGAACTGGAGGCAGCCGTCCCAGTGACAAAGCAGAAGCATCATCCCAATGAGGTTCACAATCCGGACGACGGCGCTTGCCAGGTCATAGGTCATGTGGAAGATCTGCCAGTGGGGTCACAAGAAGAGGGTTAAATAGCAGCTTTAAACCAGCCCATTCTTGCTGGGTCCCTCTCACTGGTCAAGAAGACTCCCAAAGCAGCAACATTTACATTTACATACATTCCACCATATTCTGAAAGGTCTCTCTACCCAGTTCCTGGGCTCTGTCCCAAGCCAAGGTTCTGGTCCCTGTGGGGTTCAGGTACTTCTTAAAGCCTCCTATTACACTCCCTCCATGTTCCTCTCATATCCTACTCTGTCCCATCCCCTGCTTCCTTCACATGCTGATACCCCTGGAGCTGTCCTCTCCCCTAAAATCTCTCTAACAATGAACAAGGATTTTACTGAGCCCCACTGGGGTGCCCAGCCTGACTCCCAGGTCTGTTTTGGCTGGAAGGGAGAGAAGAAATCAGTTTCTATCCTTTGGGAGCTCATAACATCACTAAGCAGACCAGAATTACCTAAAACACTCATTTTACAGATGAAGAAACTGAGGCATGGGACATTAAGTACCTTTCTTGGACTATAGTGTCAAAGTTGAAACTTGAACCCAGGTACTAGCTTGAAATCTACAGCAGGAAGGATCTCAGGGACTCACAACTCACAGATAAAGAGATAGACCCATAAAAGTTATTTAAGGGTAGTTTAAGGGTTCCTGGCTCCAGAACTAGAGGACACTTCATGGGCTCTCCAGTCTTATGCTTTTCTTTGTATCACTAGCACCTCTGCACAGTGCCTGGCACATAGTGGGTGCTTACTGATTCAACTCCATCATTTTACAGTTGAGGAAATTCTTAAATAACTTACCTGGGAACACCCAAGTTGTTTCAGGGGCTGGATTTGGACCCTCTGACTCCAGAGTCAAAGCCCCACTGCTTCTCCTCAAAGCACCTGTCCCTTCCCCCTCCCCTGCCTTGAGGAAGCCAGCCCCCACCTCGCACCCCCTATGGGCTCTGGGGCCAGTCACACAAGGACATATATTTGTTAGCAGCTGTGGTTGCTTCTCTAAAAATAACTCTTTGCCTTTGGGATATTGTCAGAGGTGGCTGGGCGCTCTCCCAAGGCTAAATATACTACAGCCTGGTTCTGCCCAGTGTGTGGATGGAGGGGGGTTCAGGGGAGGGGACAGGGAGCAGAGATGGCAAAGCAGTCAGGACCCAGGAGTTACGGTCTCCAATTAAGAGTCCCCAACCAGAACTCAACGGAATTGGACTTTACTGAGTAGCCACTATGCCCCAGGCACTGTACTGGGGCTGGGATGGGATGGGACAACCCACGGATGGGGTCCCTCTTTTTAAAGAGTTTACAGATGATCGGGGACAAGGAGACAGGTACACAGATAAGTGAGACCAGACGGGATCTGCAGTGAACAGGGAGCTGAGCTTGAAGTCACTGGATTGTGGGGGAATTTGAGGTGAGCCCCTGGATCGGGGACAGGGTACCTTTGCAAGAATGCAAGACTCCAAACTTAGCTTAAAAAGAGAGAACTTTATTAATCTGGTAGAAATGTTGAAAGGTCAGGAGATAGGCGTGAGAGTGGACACTGCCTCCTAGAAGGGATGGATCCTCTGGACAGCAGGGGCTATGTGACCAAGGATGAGGGAATGGAATGAGGTTGGGCAGAAGTGGGGGATATGTGTCACCTGACTGCGGCTAGAGTGATGGTTTGTGTCCTGAAGACCCAGGGGTTGGTGGGGCATAGTGTAGGGGACAAGTAGATGTCCTAGTAGATGGTATCAAAGCATAGCTGGAAGGTGTATATCTGTGTCCATCTCAAAATCTAGGGGAGAATTCAAGGGGAATATTTGTCTCAGGGGTCTTTCCTTCTCTTGAGTCTCTGATGCCCACAGACACCTTTTCTTCAGGATTACAAGAACGCAAGAAAGGAAAGGAATTTTCCTGCTTTCTGCTTTACCCGAAACAGCTCTAGAATTTGAGGACTCCAAGGGAAACTCAAGGTTCCATGCTAATAGGACCTGAATCTAAATTCTTGCCTCTTTAGTGCCTGTGGGACTTTGGCAAGTCATTTCATTTATGTGCCTCAGTTTCCTCATCTGTAAAATAAAGAGAGTTGGATTAGATGGCCTTCATAGCCCTTTCCAGGGCTAGAAATCCTGTGATCTAGGTCTTCCCCAGCACTGCCCTTTACTGGCAATGGGATCTCCTTTTTTTTTCAGCAGTAACATAAGAAGTTTGACTAGATCATTTCTCATCTAGGGGAAGGAACACCGGGTCAAAAGACATTGATGCAAGCCCTGCCTCTTCTGCTTACTAGTTGTGAGTCCTCTGGAGTAATCCTTAAGGCATTTCCATCCTCCTCTGTAAAATGAGGGGGTTGAATTAGACTAGAGGTTCTTAAGCTCCTTTGTGTCATGGACCTCTTTGGCAGTCTGATGAATGAATGAATGAATGAAGCCAGGATCCCTTCAGAGTATAATATTTTTAAAATTAGGAGACAAAAATGCTAAATTTCAGCTAGAGGTAAAAAAAGGTACGATGTTCTCCCATCCAAATTTATGGATCTCTTGAAGTTTATCCTGGGGGTCTGTAGATCTCCAGTCAAGAACCCTGAACTACATGGTCCCTTCCAGCTCTCAGACTCCATCATTCCTGGCTGCTTATGGTCTCTGTGGATACTGTGGGGAGAATCACTAGATCACGCTTTTTCAACTTTTAAGCTTTTTCTCAATTTGTCCACAAGTCACTGGTGACCTCATAGGAGTTTCTCGGGAATCCAGAATGAAAATTAACCAAGTTCCTGCTTTCCAGCAGCCTTCAGTCTGCTTCAATGCACAATTTAATTAGATATTTATTAAGTGCCTGCTGTGTGGGCTGGGCAGTGAGAGTTCTGATCTCTGATTTGGGAAGACCTGGGTATAAGGCCTATCTCTGATGGTTAGCAGCTGAGTGACTGTGTCCAGTTCTCTTTCTGAACCCCAAGTATTCCCTCCCTGGAAGAAGAGGAAGAGGGACTGGACCTTTGGTTTCACTGGTGTAGGGAAGTAATCATTGGCTCCTAATCTCTTTATAAATGGACTTTGATATGGGGGGAGTTTCCATCAAAGATCAAAGAAATCTCAGATTTTTCATAGGATCCTAATTTCACAGATTTAGAGCTAAAAAGGACCTCACTGACCAAAAACCCTCCAACCCCTTTTTATAGATGAAGAAATGAAGGATCAAAGAAAGGCAGGGACTTGGCCAATGTCAACTAGGTAATAGGGAACAGGGCAGGATTTGAACATGGATCCTCCAACTCCAAGTCATACGCCCATTCCCTCTGTCTCTCCTCTATTTCAAGAAGCATTTACTAAGTTCTTATGAGATACTAGGGATCTAGGCAAAACAAAACATCCTTAAGGACGTTATGCTCTACTGGAATGCCTTTGGAATCTGGAAGGAATCTTAGAGGCCATTGAGTACAACGCACACATTTTACAGATGAGGAAACTAAGGCACAAATAGGTTATATGACTTGCCCAAGGTCATGTAGTTACTAAATGTCTGGGGTAGGACTTGACCTTAGGTCTTCCAAGTCCAGGTTCCTATCATGTTGTTGCTATTCAATTTCTTTCCCAGATGAACAATTACACAGGGCAATGTGAAAGACAACCAGAAAGCAAAGGCAAAAAAACCCATATGGCTTAGTTCATATCTGGCCTCAGACACTTCCTTGCTGTATGACCCTGAGCAAATCACTTAATCCTGCTTGCCTAGCCCTTGTCCTTCTCTCTTAGAGTAGGTACTAAGGCAGAAAGTAAGGGCTTAAAGGATGTATAGCCCCCCTCAATACCAGAGTCAGGACTAAATGACAGCTAGAGGCTGGGGTGGGTGGGGAGGCAGGTACTGGGCAGTAGCAATGCCAACAAAGCCACAAATGGATGGAGGCAGTTAATGTCTTCATTTCAAGAATTGGGGGGACAGGAAGAAGTAGGAAGAAATTTTCCTTGGTACTGGTGAGAACAGACAATTGTATGTTATGATACAGATCCTTCTTCAGTTCTATGATGTCCTCTCAGATGCTCTGGTCTCCCCATTGAAATAACTTTCTCCACATCCTTAATCACTGCCTTCACTCTGCTTCAGCCATACATTGGCAGGATGGTCACCCCTTTGATCCTATATGGTAGGAAGCAGGAATTGAAAATGGGCAGAATATTGCCAACTACAATCTTGTCAGGAAAATGGAGGTACACCAGGTCTTACTACCTGACTTGTGCCTATACCCCCCAGACCCCTCAGGAAGTGCCATCTGGCCTGCCAGTGCATCCCAAGAACCCTTGGGTCATGCCATTTGCCCTGAAGCTGCACCCTATTAGGCTTTTCCATTAGTTTGAAGTTGAACCTCTGACACATGTTGTGTCCCCAAATTAGAGTATAGGCTTCTCCTGTTTGTATCTCCAATCTTTAGCAGCATACACTCTCACTTGGTTCTCTTTCTTTTTTAAAACCTTTACCTTCTGTCTTAGAATTAATACTATCTATCAATTCTAAGGCAGAAGAGTAGTAAGGGATAGGTGCTGGAGGTTAAGTGAAGACACACCTATTCCAAGGCATGGAAGTGGTAAAAGTCAGGCAGAGTCTGAAGAATAGGAAATAGACTGTTTTGGATAGACCGGGGAAAGAATGAAGGGGGGTCAGCTGCCCCCAGGGCATCACAGCTCAGGGTCACATAGCTAGGGGAGTGTCTGAGGCAAGAGATAAACCCCAAACCTCCTGTCTCTGCCTCTCTATCCACTAAGCCATCTAACTGTCCCACCTGGTTCTCTTTCTACCTGTCACCTGCTTTAGCTCAGTCTCCACCCTGAACCATCAGGTCCCAACCCCTATATTTAGCCATAGACCATGGATCTGTCATAGGATACTCCTCTAGAGCTCTCCTCTCCGGAGGTCAGCAGCATCTGTGAGTTCAGATTCAGGCAGGTGACTTCTGAATCTATAGATCTCTCTCATCAGCACCAGTTTCTCTCCCTGAGTGTCAGCAAGAGTAACGAGTTGCTCAAGATCACGTACCTGGGGATTCGTGAAGGCTCTACCTCTAGACTGAGTTGTAAGAAGGAGAGAATAAAGGAAACGAATCTCTGGCTACTGCTGAGATCTCATTTCTTGAGCAGTGTGCTCTAGGATTACCAATTTGGCAGCTGTGTGGAAGTGGATTGGAGAGGACAGAGTTTAGACATGGACATCTCCACACAGTTGCCCCATGGGCATCTCAACTCAAAAACTACTCAACTCAAAAGCCCCAAACAGAACTTGGTATGTTTTCCCCTAAATCTCCTCCTCCTAACTTTCCTATTTCTGTCTCAACCACCAGTACCACCCCCTTAACCTGGATTTGAAACCCAGGAATTATCCTCAACCTTCCCTTCACTACCCCCAAGTTCCATTAGTTGCCAGGTCTCATTCAGTCTATCTGCACAAATGTCTCTGGCTTCCGTCCACTTCTCTTGACTCACGTAGTCATCACCCTGGTTCAGGACCTCATTACCTCTCCCTTGGTCTCTTGCAAAATCCTCTTAATATGAAGCATCCAGTTTCATAGAAATCATATTATCATATTATCAGGGAGAAACCATACTCTAACACAATGAATGAATGAATCATAACTCTTGCTCCTGGAATCGAAGGCCATTTCCCTTTTCTCTAATTGCCTTCCCCATATCCAGCTTCTCTCCTTTCCAATCCATCTTCCACAGAGCTGTCAAATTGATAATCCTAGGCAGCTAAATGGTACAGTGCATAGAGCACTGGGCTTGGAGTCAGGAAGAGCTGAGTTCAAATTCAGCATCAGATACTAGCTTTGTCACCCTGGGCAAGACACTGAACATCTGTTTGCCTCAGAATCCATGACTGTAAAATGAAGATAAAAAAGCACCTACCTCACAGGGTTGTTGTAAAAATCAAATGAGATAATTTTTGTAAAATGCTTATCATAGTCCCAGGCACATCTTAGGTGCTTAATAAATGCTTATTCTCTTCTCTCCCCTCCCACACCACTTAAGAAATAAATCCACCTCATTGCATGCATCCCTTTTCTTTTTAATATATAACATAGTCTAGGGCCATGGATATGTGAAATTAGGCTTCTCTGAGTCTCAATTTACTCCTCTGCAAAATGAAAGGAGGAGGACAAACTAGATGACCTCCTTAGGTCCTCTTTTCAGTTCTCAATCCTAGACCCATGGCCCTGATTATGTAGGGCTAGCATCTGGCTCCCATTAATTCTTTCCATGTTCTATCCAAAACAGTCTATTTCCTATTTCTCATGCTGAATGATTTCTCCCATTCCCATGTCTTGGAATAAGTGTCTCCTTAATCTGGAAGGCTTAGAAGACACCCTCCTCACCTCCAATTCTCATAATCTTTTGCTTCTTTCAAGTTTCATATTAAATATCCATTCCTAAGAGAAGCCCTTCTTGATCCCTGTGGATACAAGTTGGATTCCTCCCCTCCGACCAGCCTATAAATTTCTTGAGGGCAGAGTCTGGATATTTCAAATTTGTTATCTTCATATCCCCTGTGTCTAGTTAACATGGTATCTTATAAAGAGCAGGTCAGCAATAAATGCTTGTGGAATGGATTTTATTTGAAAAAAAAGTGTTAAGAAGAAGGCTCTTGGGAAATACCTTAGCTTCAATCTTGGGGGAATTATGGGGACTGAAGTGGTATGCCCTCTGTCAATCAGCCTAGGGGATCTGGAATAAGGGGTTGGATATTATCCAATAAAGGCTGAGTATACCATTGAAAGGGAGGACTGGATCTGGACAGTCTCCTTTTTTTCTAGGAGAAGAAAGAAGACAATTGAATGAAACTGAACTGAGCTTTGAATGTTGGAAAGAATTCAGATTGGGAGAGTACATCTCACAACATATTACATTTTACGGTTAAAGAGAACTGCTCGTTATCTCTTGAATTTGGTCCCATGGTTTTCCATGCTTTTGCTTCACACTTCACACTGGAATGACGTCTCTTCCCAATATCTCTGCCTGAAGAATCATTACCCTTCTGTTATCATCTCTCCAAAAGAACTACCCCGATGACCCTGGTCAGAAATGACTCTTCCTTCCTCGGTCATCACATAACACTTTGTACCTTTCCTATGTACTTATCTTGTCCTATTTTTGTGATAGTTATTTGTGTAGCTTCCCATTGAAATGAGGGCTCATCTTTTTAATACCACAATCCTACTGGTGCTGCTATATGGCTATGTGGAAAATCAGAGTCTCCAAAGAGGCAAAAATGATTGTCACACAGAAGGCAATCAAAAGAGAGACCAGAATGGGCGACAGCAGGCTGCAACATAACAAACGAGGAACTCCAAAGAATGGGGTTAAAAGATATTCTCAAAAAAGCGGATGGTAGGAAGAAAAGGCAGATTAGTGAGAGTGAGGGCTGACAGGGGAACATTGGAGTGCTCCACTGGTATCCTCACAACAATTTGAAGAAAGTGATGAAGGCCATCATATTGGTTGAACCTGTGTAGCAGACTTATGGGAGGACATGAACAAGAATCACACAGGATAGGCAGACATGATGGGTAGCCATCTGTATCATTGGTGGGAATATTTGAATCAATTGGATCATAGTATTTGAAACTTTTTGAGGGAATTATGCATGTGACACATCCTTCTATTAGAATATATTTCATCTCCCCCGATTGCCACTGGTAATAACAGCACAGGAGTTCAGTTGGATGTGTAGTGAGAAGGATAACATAAGAATAGTTAGTTCCAGTATTCTCAAAGGATGCAAGAGCTTGGAGGAAGGCCTTTGGGATTCTGGGCAAACCTTCTTTGGAAAGACAGTAAATATGTGAAGGCGTAGGTGGGTTTACAATCTATACTGATGGAGAAAGACCCACGTTGATGAGATCACAGAAACATCTTTGGTACCAAATCATCTGCCCTACTGCCCAAGGTAGAGTTTGAAGATAGGTGCTTAATAAATGTTTGTTGAATTGTCAATTTGAATCAAAGGTGATGAGCATTTCACAGTGGAGGGTTGAAGGATAGGGACAGGTATGGTTGGTGGCACAAACAGAAATGCTATGGTTTGAGTGAGCCTGCTGGATGGAAAGAAAAATGAAGAGACAGGATAGGGTGGATCAAGAGGTCTTAACTGAGTCAATTTAACTCATCAAACATTAATTATTATCTACTACAAGCAAAACCCTGGGAATACAGAGACAAAAATAAAACAGTCCTTGTTCTGGAGAATCTTACATTCACTAAGAAAGCTTACATTCTGCTGTGGAAGATTATGTTTTATTGGAGGTGAACCTACATTCTAGTGGTGGTGGGGTTATGATCTTCTGGGAGGAGATTTACTTTCATTGGAGCAGTTTACATATTAGGGTGTCTTAGATTCTACTGCAGGGAATTTGAATTCACTTGGGGACTTTGGTTCTTACTGGGGTCTTGTGTTCTTCTGGAGGGTTTACATTCTAATGGGGAGGGCTGTCCTTGCCTTCAGAGATGGCCTTCAGAGCATTGTTTTGGGGATATCTGTCAAAAATGTCTTTTATTTTTTTAAACCCTTACCTTCTGCCTTAGAATCAATAATATGTAGTGGTTCTAAGGCAGAAGAGTGGTACGGGCTAGGCAATGGGGATTAAGTGACTTGCCCAGGGTCACACAGCTGGGAAGAGTCTGAGACCAGATTTGAACCTAGGACCTCCCATCTCTGGGCCTGGTTCTCAATCCACTGAGCAATCCAGCTGCCCCCAACTGTTTTTCTCTTAATAGTAGAATGTAAGCTCCTGGAGGGGAGAGCCTGTTCAAATGCTCAGTGTTTAACCAGGTGCCTGACACATAGTAGGTATCTAAATAAATGCTTGCTGATTTGGATTGAATTGTATTGTATTGAACAGAAGTATGAACAGGATCCAGGTCTCCCATCCTAGTCATTACTCTCTCTTGTTGACCTTGGCTCAGACTGGAATGGTGTATGAGGTGTTCTTCCCCAAAAGTGTTTCCCTAGAGAGCTGACCAGGAGAAGGCTATAGCTGTGGTCTATGAGTTATGGAGATTCCTGGGTTAGAAAGACCCAGTCTTCATCCTGGAGCAGGGCCCAGAAGCGATGGCATCTAATGCTGATCACTGAATCCAATGTGGCCTTCCAGCTCCCTCACCTCCTGTGAGCAGGGCTATCCCCAGTAGACATCTGGCATGAGTTACCATGGTGATAGAGGACCATGAGAGGAGAAATGAGGTCCCAGAGAGCTTGGTTCAGGGCCCTGGAAAATCCCAACCTTGTTTCTAGCCTGGTGGGACATAAAAGGCTATCCCTCCCAAGTCAGGAGGTATTTCTACTCTGACCTGAAAAACTTTCCCCTTTCAGAGAGGGAGAAGGATGGAAGGGGTGGATTGGGGGAATTATGCTCTGCCCTCTACCACAATGAAATAATAAGCTTTGGCCTGGAGATTGGGGGGACCTAAAGTCTGCATAGTGATGTATTGGTCAGACCTGTATTCCTACCTTAATGGGGGTGGGGGTTTGGGGGTTGGCCTGGCTCTGATACCACCCTTTTATCTTATTAACCAGTTCCTAAGGCCTGAGGTGATCTCCATCTCCTGATCTGAAAGCAATCATAGCTCACATATCTACAGAACTTTATACTTCACAAAGAGCTTTCCATATAGCAATTGATGCACATTACTACTCCCATTTTAGAGAAGAGAAAACTGAGGCTCACAGAGGTTAAATTGTTCATAGTCACATGGCTAACAAATATCTGAACTGGGTCCTGAATTCAAGGGTTCTGACCTGACAGCCAGTACTCTCTCTATTATATCCTATCTCTCCCTAATCCAAGCTCTTCCCTCTGCAAGGTTTTGGGACAAAGAATAGGTGCTGCCTCAAGTAATCCACTAGAAATGATATATTAGGTCCAGTCTTTCCAGAGGCCCAGGGGCCATTCTAGTTAGGGAAAACTACAGAAAAGATGGCCTGAGATTTTGTTCCCAGCTAAGTGGAGAATTTGGAATTTGCTTATAGTTTAGAAAACTTAGATAAGAGCCCATCTGTTTATCTGGGCTCTACTAATGTGGTACCATGAGAATAGAGATGGTTCAGTGTCAGACAACCTGGCTCTGGAACCCAGCTGTACTACTGAACACTGACTGGGGCAAATCCCATTGTTTCTCTAGGACTCAGTGTCTTCATCTGTAAAACAAGGAGACTGGGTGCAATGGCTTCCAATGCGAAATCTATGATCCTATGATCCTTTGCTTTGGATGGACAAGCCAGATTGCATTCAGAGAAGGGTGATTATGACAGTAAATGAACTGGACAAGGTATATGAAGGGACTACATATGTTTAGCCTAGAGAAGACATGACTTGGGGGTAAGGGGGAGAGATGATCATTGCCTTCCAAAGTCTGAAGAGTTATCTGTTATCTGGAAGAGGGCATAGAATTATTCCTCAGATCTCCCAAGGACAGAATCAGAAACAATAGAGGGATGTAGCAGTCAAGTCAAGTCAAGTCAAGATGCACCTAATAATTGCTTAATATAGTCCAGGCTCTGGTGATACGAAAAGAGGCAAAAACAGTCCCTGCCCTCAAGAAACTCACAATTGAATGAAGGAGAGAATATACAAGCAACCATGTACAAGATGTGTGTGTGAGTGTATATATATAGATATATGAAATTATTTGGAAGTAATATGAGATATGTATATATTATATATGATAACTTGAAGTAGTCAAACATATGTGTATATGTATGTACACCACATGTGCATATATGATACATGCACACGTGTAACTTGGAGAAAATTCCAGCCACGTGTATAGGTCACATATGTACATATATAAGAACTTGAGATACTATCAGACATGCATGTACATATATGACAACTTGGGGGTAATGTCAAAGAGAAAGTACTAGCATTAAAGCAGACCTCAGTTTAAGATAAAAAATAACTTCCTAACAATTACAATTGTCCCAAGGTAAAATGGATTTTTTCTGGGAGATAGGGAGTCTCCAAGATGGATCTAGAACCTTTATCAGAGATGGTCTTAGGGATTCCTTTTTCAGGTAGGAGTTGGACTTGATGGTGTCTGAGGTCCTTTCCAACACTTTTAGGTCAAGGAGAGCTCAGCTAATCAAATCTCACAGACAATACTTCAACCTTCCTCTTCTCTATAAATATTCCTAAGGTCTAGTGGAAGCTTTTGGGGGACCAAGTGCAGAATAGAAAGTTTTGTTCACAAATATGTGGGAAGTTAGGGATATCCAGTTGTGCTAATGGGGTAGGCACATAAACCAGTATGATGGAGAAGGTGGCTCAGACTCTGAAAATATGATGTTAAGTTCCATTGCCCATCACTCCTGCCTTGGGAAAGGGAAGGGAAAAGAGGCAAGAAGGGTGAGGACATCACCATGGTTAACCTCATTAGAGAGGAAGCTCAACTTATTAAAAAGGTGACAAACCATCCATCCATCCATTCATCAACCATCCATCCATCACACCCATCCATCCATCCACAAAAAAAGAATTAAAAGAGCTTACTATGCACCAGGTATACAAGTACAAAAAGCAAGAGAGTTCCACCAAGAAGAAGACATCGTGTATATGATGATGGCAGCCAAGGAGGGATGTTTTGATGTTTGTATAAGAAGTCCCAAGGATAATGTGTATAGTCATAGATCAATAAATCTGCATGTTTTTTCCACATGCAGAACACCTTTCTAAGAATGACAGTGTTGGTTTTATTTCTGTTCCTAGAACTTGTGGAGGAAAAATGAAGGAAGGGATTTGAAGTCACACTAAGTGATATGGGATGGGGAAGCCTGGAGGGGCTATGAGGACATTTAATATGGCCAGCTATCATTGATAAGGAACTCAGGACTCAAGGGTGAGAAATGAGTAAGAGGGTCAGGTAGGAGACTGAGAAGATAACTAAGCATCTGGGCCTTCTGTGTGCCTAGCTCCATGATAGAATCCGGAGCCAGAAGACCTGAGTTAATATCCTAGCTTTGCCATTTACTACCTCTATGACCTTGAGCAAATAATTTCCCTTTTGGAGGACACAACTTCTTAATTTTTAAAGGGTGGAGACTGGACTAGGCAAGCAAGTGAGCTCCAAAGTCCCTTTGAGTCCCAAATCTTTGATCCCATGATTCTAGTCCATGCTAGGGGGGAGACAGGAAAAGGAAGAGATCAAGAAGAACATTGTTCCAGTCTTGGGTCCTTACCATGATGTTCTCAGTACTTTGACTTATCAGTGGCGCTGATTGTGAGCAACAATTAGCTATGAACATCCTTACAGAGTGCCCAAGGGAAAGGAAAGTGATATAGTCAGACTTTCCTATAATCCTGAGACAAGCTGAAGAGCAGGGAATGCCTGGTTAAAAAACTCCACAAAAATAAACCAATGCTGGAGAGTCAGAAGAGAAGGATGCTCATTGCAAAACCAAACATCTGGTTATAGGCCACAGGCTCAAGTCACTGCTGCTTCTGCTTTCTTCCTCTGTGCTCTGCTTCAGGCTAAAAAACACACAAAGCAGAGACCCTAGCTCCCCACTAGGTCCACAGTATCTGAGTGCCTTCTTCTCCAGGAAGGGAAGGAGGGGGAGGGAGAGGTGTTCTTGGATTATAAGAGATCCCCAAACTCCACAAGACCCCTTTAATCCATTCCCTACTCTCCACTCATAGTCACTACTCTAATTCAAGCCCTCATCAACTCTACCCTAAATTATTACAAATACCTCCTAATTGGTCTCTCTGCTTAAGCCTGCCCTCACTTTAATCCACCCTCCTTAGAGCTGCCAAAGTGATTTTCCTGAAGTCTAAGGATGACCGTGTCATGCTTCTGCTTAAGAAATTTCAGTGGTTCCCTATGCCTTTGGGATAAAAGAAACAGCAGTTTAGCACCTAAAACCCCTCATGAGCTGGCTCTAGCCTACTTCTCCAGACTTATTGCACACCCCTACCCTCTATATAGGCACGGTGCAGCTGAATTAACTTGTCATTCCCCCTTCATGGGTTTGTAGGGGATGGGTGACTAGTCTGAAAATGTTCTCCCTCCTCACCTCTGTCTTTTAGGATCTTCAGCTACCTTTAGCCTTTTAGCTCAAGCATCACTTTATAAAGCTTTTCCTGACTCCCCAACCCAGTAGTTATTGTGCTTCTCCCAAATGCTTTTGTATTCATTTTGTGTAGATTTTGTATTTGTTTGTCTGTGTTTATGTTGCTTCCCTTCACTGAATGTATACTACTTAACAGCAAGGATAATTTCATTGGTGTTTGTATCCTGAGCTCCTAACCCAGCACTAGGTATACCATAGGCAGTTAATAAATTCTTGCTGAATGAATGAACTTTGGGTCATTAGTTTCAAAGTCCTCCTAGAGCAAGAACTTTCTCCAGAACTAGTATTAAGGAGATGAACTGAGTTGAAATGATCCTCTGAGCCCATATTTCTTGCTCTTCCTCCATGTTGAGCCCCCAGGGCTCACCCCTTTAACAGTATCCCATTATGAGAATTTCATTCTAATCAATGATTCAGGTTTTAAATAACTAACATCATGACCATCTGTAAATGTTTAACAACTCTTGGTGTACCCAATTTTCTCAGGATATTTGGACCAACATCCCTTATCAGATTGGCTTCCTCCTGCCTTAGCAATGAACCCACCAGTAGAATGAAAGCTCCATGAGGTAGTAATTGTTTCATATTTGTCTTTTATCCCAAGTGCCTGTTACAATGGCTAGCATAAGTTAAATGATGGTGGACTCTCATTTGACCTTCAGCCCTTCATGCAAGTCATAAGAATGAGAAGGTTGGAACCTTTGCGATCTCTGTCCATGGTGCTACCCAGAGTTCAGAGCCTGGAAATCCTCTCCCCTCCTGTCAGCCTGAGGTATTGTTGTCTGCTTGTGTGGAGCTCTTGAAGAGTGCAAATAAATCACCAACTACAGGGTAGATGCAGAGGGCACCAGAGAATGGAAAGCTGGCTGGTCATGCTTGTGCCTCCGGCCATACTGTATATCTGCTCTGTGCCCATTGAGCTCCTGAATATGGCTGACTGAATGATTTGCCCTGGGCTGCTGGAGAAAAGTTGGTGTGATCAGCCTTGCAGGACAAAATGAAGCTTCTAATAAGCTTTAGAAGGGAGAGACCCTAATCCCTCCCAGAACTCTTCACTCATTCCTTCATCCATAAATCTTCTCCACTGTCTGAGCTTCACCAATGCCACAAAATCCCCTAAGGCAGCTAGATGCCCCAGTGGATAAAATGCTGGTCTTGGAATCAACTAGTTTTGAGTTTTAATCCTGCCTCAGACATTTACTAGTTGTTTGGCTCTAAGTCCTTTAACCTCTCTCATTCTCAATTTCCGCATCTGTAAAATGGGGATGGAAATAACACCTTCTTCACAAGACTGTTGGGACAATAAACAGATATATACAAAGCACATTGCAAACCTTCAAATGTTATGTAAATGCTAGCTATCATCATCATCATTATCATTATTACAGAGCCAGGGGATTTCAGAGCAATTCAATTAAAAGGCATGTATTAAATGTCCATTATTATGTGTCATATTCTGGGAACACAAAGACTGAAACAGAACAGCCCCCATCATTTACTTTACTACACAAATCAGTGTGGTACAGGGAATAAGTGCTGGATTTGGAATGACAGGACCTGGGTTCAAACCTCAGCCATGCAACTTACTACTGATGTGACTATGGACAAATTAATTTCTTTCTTTGGGTTTCAGTTTTCCCATCTATAAAAACAAAGGGGTTGTACTAGATGATCTAGTGGCAATGTGCTATAGAGGAGAGATCACTGGAATCAGAGGACTTGAGATCAAATTCTGCCACAAAAACCTAATACCTGTGTAATCTAGAGCAAAACTCTGAAACTCCATGGGCTTCAGTTTTCTCATCTATATAATGAATCAAATTGGATCAAACTGTCTCTGAGGGTAAGATACAGCTGTAGACTATGATCTGCCCCACAACTCACATAGGAAACAGTGCTCCTCTACTCTAATCAGGTTGCAATCTCTTTTGTCTATTCACCTATCTACCATATCCTCACCCCAAAATACACTCTAGTCATGACTACTTTTAAATCTTTCCTCATGTCCTTCTGTCCCTTCGCCCCCATCCCCATCCTTAAACCTTTTCAAATTCTACCCATCTCCCAAGTCCCAGCTTAATTCCTACCTCCTCTGGAAAGTCTTCTCACATAAATCATAGAATGTTCATTGAAGAAGGCAACCTCCAAAGGCATGCTGGAGCCATCTCTTAGCCTGTTGTTAGATTTTTCTGTGGGAACATCTGCCCCATAGAAACTGGGAAATTCTACAAATCAGGATTTGGTTTATTGTTCTATTGACTGTCTACATTACTAAAGGGATGAGCAGAATGCTAATAATTCATATCAAACTTGAAAGTATGTCCAGCAACCTGGGTTGTTGGGGGGCTTTTTTGGACAGCTGGTTGTTAAACATTTTATAGCATACTCTTGCCTCAGAGGTAATCAAGTTGAAATACCTCATTTTTCAGATGGGAAGACTAAGGCCCAGAAAGAGAAGGTGACTTGACCAAGGTGAGACAGTTTGTGAGAAGTGAACCTAAGAAGAATATAGACTTGGTTCTTCTCATTCTAGCCAGTGCCCTCTCCTGTCTCTGTCTAATCTCAACTTCAGTAACAGCTCTCAGGCCTCATAGTACATGCTTTAGCAACAAACTGTACCTTTCTCTTATGGCTTGATAAGGGTGTGCCTTGGTTTCCCATCCAGACTGGGAGTTCTCCCAAAGCAGGATCTGCCTTTTCATTCTTGTCTGTTTCCCACAGTACCTAGCACAGGACTGGGCACACAGCATGCTCAGTAAAGACTAGTTCAGTCAATAAACAAGCATTTGTTTATATGTGACAAGTATTATGCTAAATTCTGGGAATACAGATATAAAAAGCAGGTGATCAGTCACCAAGCATTCATTTAGCACTTACTAAAGTCACTGTGCTAACCCTCTGCCCTCAAGGAGCTCATGTTCACATAGGGGAGACAACATGCAAACAACGCTGTATGTTTATATATATATATATATATATATATATATATAAATATAAAACCATATATATAAACTATATATATAAACCATATATATATAAATACACATATAGGTGTGTGGGTGTGACACAGACATACATACATATAATAGATGGGCGTAAACTTTAAAAGGGAAGGCTCTAGGAGCTTGAGAGACTGGGAAAGAGTTCCTGTAGAAAGCATCTTCCAGAATTCAAATCTGGCCTCAGACACTTACTAGCTATGTGACTCTGGGCAAGTCATTTAACTCTGTTTGCCTCAATTCATCATCTGGAAAATGAGCTGGAGAAGGAGATGGAAAAATACTCCAGTATCTTTGCTAAGACAATTCCAAAAGGGATCATGAAGAATTGGACATGACTTGAAATGACTGAACAACAAAAGAAAGCAGCTTGAGGGAAGCCAGGGATTCTAAGGTAGAAATGAGGAAGGAGAGCATTCCAGGTATAGGGGATAGCCAACGCAAAGACAAAAGGACCAGAGATACAATATCCTGTGGTGAGAATGTGAGTCTATAAGCTCCCTTTGAGAGGGATGATGCTATAGCCTGGATTCTTTCCTCATGTAAGAAATACATTGCTAGGAAGTCTTTAGGAGGGATTTTGAAAGATCAGTTCTGGGGACTTCCTCAGTGGAGCTGAGGAAACTGCTTTTAACTTTACTCCCTTTAGGACAAAAAAAGAATGGAGAAAATGGGTCTGAGCATTGAGCCCAGGGTGAGGATCCCTGGTATCTAAATCCTTCTGACTCTGACTTGTGTGTGATCTTGGATAAGTCATGTAACATTTTTGAGTCTTTTTCTTCTATAAAATGACAAAGTCATTTTGAAACTCCTTCCAACTGTGACTTTTCTTTCTCTTTCTCTTCCCTTTCCCCCTATACCTAGTTAATGTCAGTCCTTGGAATGATGTATCCCAGCACCTTGCCCCACCAGGCATCTGGACAAGTTCATACTCTAGAGGGAATGGAAGGAGTGCTTCTCACTTAATTTAATTTCCCATTAATTAGATCATAAACTTCAGGAACCTGGCACAGGTTGTCCCTACTCCACCCTCTTTACTCTTTATGACTAAGGGTGATTGTAGATGCAGGCAGCGGTGGTGAAAGGCACTGGCTTCCTAAGTGCTGGGCACCCAAGTGTCAATCAGGTCCTCATCCCTCTAGTTTTGAAAGAAACACAAGTCTGTCTTGCTGGTCTCAGCTCTGTCAGGTGACCTTGGGCTAGCTGTTCAACACTGGGAAGCCTCTGTTTGATGAGGACAATAGATCAGAATGTAAGCTCTTTGAGGGCAGGGAATGCTTATTTTTTACCTTTATAATTCTAGCATCTAGCACCAAGGATGGCATGGAGTAAACACTTAAGAAATGCTTGGTGACACAATAAGAACAAAAATTCGTTTGCTCAGATCACCAGGACAATGGGACTCAAAATGAATATAAATCTTCTCCCCTACCCCCACATGGTAACCAGAAGAAAGGGGAAGGATTCATGATTCCTAGACCTACAGAACTTCACCTGTCACCTAGAAGTGTCCACTTCATTGACTTGTGGGTCTCAACCTTACCCTAAGGTAGCAAGGATGCACTCTCCCTTTTGCCATAAGTGGGAAAGATGAAATCTCAGAGATAGAACATACCACTGAAGTGCAGTGCTCCAATTGGCCAAGGCCTCTTTGGGATCTGACTCTCTCATCCACAGTGTTAGCTATTTCTCCCAGTTTTGTGTCATCTGAACATTTGATGAACAGCCATCTATGCCTTTATCTGAATCTTTCATAAAAACACAAACCAAGCACAAATCCCTGGGGAACTCCACTAGACCTCTCCTGCTATGATGACATTGAGCTATTAACAACTGTTCCTTGAGTTTGGCCATCCATCCATTTCTGAATCCATCTGCTTGTATCATAACACAGTCCTCATCTCTCCATCTTCTCCACAAGAACAGTATGAAATACTTTCTAGCACTTAGTACAAAGCCTGGCACTTACTAAATGTTTATTGAAAGGAATGATCAAAAGCTTTGTTAAAATCTAGGTTAACCCCCCCACACACACACACAGCATTTCTCTCACCTACCACTTAAGTTATTCTGTCCAAAAAATAAAAAGGTAAAAGTTTGGCATGACCAATTCTTGATGAAACCATCCTAATTCTATAAAATCTGTATAAACACTGCTTCCCTTTCTAGATGTTGACCTACCATCTTTTTTTTAAGCCCTCACTTTCTGTCTTAGAGTCAATACTGTGTATTGGCTCCAAGGCAGAAGAGTGGTAAGGGCTAGGCAGAGGGGGTTAAGTGACTTGCCCAGGGTTACACAGCTGGGAAGTGTCTGAGGCCACATTTGAACTCAGGACCTCCTACCATCTTTTTAATGATCCCTTCTAGTATTACCTCAGGAACCAAAGTCAAGCTCATAATTCATAGTTTTATAGCTTTATAGTTTTGTTGTTGTTGAAATATTTCTCAGTTGTGTTTCACTCTTCATGACTCCATTTGGGTTTTCCTGGAAAAAATACTGAAGTGGGTTTGCTATTTCCTTCTCTCATTTTACAGGTGAGGCAACCAGGGGTAAATACCTTGCCCAAGATAAAACAGCTACTCAGTGCCTGCTGTCAGATTTGAACTCAGGAAGGGTCTTCTTGATTCCCAGCTCAATATACTCTCTCCACTGCACCACACAGATGCCTATAGTCAAAACATTCTTTTCCCTCTCCTTTTTTTTAAACCCTTACCTTCTGTCTTGGAGTCAATACTGTATATTGGCTCCAAGGCAGAAGAGTGGTAAGGGCTAGGCAATGGGGGTCAAGTGACTTGCCCAGGGTCACGCAGCTGGGAAGAGTCCGAGACCAGATTTGAACCCAGGACCTCCCATCTCTAGGCTTGGCTCTCAATCCACTGAGCTACCCAGCTTCCCCCTCTCCTTTTTGAAAGTTGAGATATAAAGGCCAAAAAGGAGCAATTTTCTCCTTCAAGGAGCTTCCATTCTAGGTAGAAGGTTAAATGCCTCTTTCTTCCTTCTCTCCTCTCATATTTTGCCCACTCTGGCTTTTCCATCACTCTTTCCATCCTATCAGACTTTGTGTGATGGTGGCCACAAGCCTTGGCAGCAGTCTGGCCTTGTCCCATAGACCCATCTTGGTCCCTTCTCTCAACCATACTTCAGCCCCTGGGTTCCTAATATCTGACAAAGAGAGTATTTGGTTTTCCCTGAGGGCTGCAGCTTGTCAATAAGCTACTTACAAAAAGTAGCAGTTATTAACTTCCCACAGGAGAGCTACATCCCAGGGTCTGTCTCCTGGTATTACTGATGGACCAGCAGAGACTGGTGATGACACAGACATGAGGGAGGCCACATCAAAGCCTTTACTGCAGTTCCTAGCATCTCCCACTCCCTTAGAGCCTCCACACTCTTTAACTTCTAAAACAGAGCCTTATCTGGGACTTGGAGGCTTGCCTTACCCTGACCCATGCCAACACAAATTTGTGCCACGATGGTTTTGTAAGAATTCTCAAGTTCCAGTGTATATCCTGCCTACCCCATCAAATTGGAGCCTCTCTGGGGGCAGAAGCCCCATCTTTCCCATTGGACTTGGGTGTTTCTCTAGAGTAAGTGCGATGCCTCCCCAGTGGATTTCACAGTCTTTGAACTCAGAGAAAATAAGCCACTCTACACTAGCAGGGGGGTAGATTATCATGTGAAAGGCAGAGGGTTGGGATAAACAGAACACTAGTTTTAGAGGCAGAAGATAAGAGTTTTAATCTGGTCCACAATATTTGCCAGCTGTGAGGTCCTGAGAAAGTTATTTCATGTCTATCTTTTCCTTCCTTCCCCTGTAAAATTAGGATGAAAAGGATGCTTGCAGCTAGGCATAGCAGCAGAGAAGTGACTTCAGAATCAATATGATAAGGGTTCAAGTTCCATTTCTGACTTGGCTGTTACAGGAGTGGAGCCATCTCAAAAGGAAAACTGGTTGTTAAAATTTCATCATGAGCCTTTATACCTTGGAAATCAACAACCATTGACTAATGAGAGCTTGATTTATTGATTATTTTGTTGATTAAGAAAGAGATGGGAAAATGTGAATAATGTCAATTAAACTTACAAGTGTGTCTAACATACCAAGCTGGTTGTTATACATTTATGAATATACCCTATGTGAGCAAGGGCAGGTCACTGAATCAATCTCTCAGTGTTCCAGGCAACTACAGAAGACTAAATTGCAGAGAAGGTGCAACTTTGATTTGGCAAAGGATGCTCCTTCCCCAGAACCCTGGGGGACACTGGGGGCAGTTGCCCCCCAAATACTTGCACTGCCTTTCTCACAAGACCTTTAGAAGGACAAATGCTTTCTCAAATTTAAAGAGCTATAGAAACAGGAATTGTTATTAGGTAAGCTTCTCTGGGCTGTGTCCATATGCATTTTCAGGTTCAAGGTTCTTCAGTCACTATTCTAAGATATTCCTTTTCCAAGACCCCAACTCCCCAGAATGCCACCTCAGCCCTCCCCTATCCCCCATTCCCTCCATGACCTGATGATGAAAGGGGGAACAACAACATAAAACTTCTTTTGAAACCAGACTGACATCCAGGAGGGAGGGAGAGGTTCTGCTCCCCCAGGAGGCCCCTAAGCCATCAAAGGCTAGGATGTAGAGATGTCAGACTGTTAGGATTCTTTACTCACTGCCAAGCCTGGCAAGCTGGCAATGTTTCCCTGGCCACTGTGAAGACAGCTGGGCACAGGCAGGAGGGCCATATGGGCACCAGCCACACAGTATTGCAGGTTGTGGGGACTTACCTACAGGACAGCCTTAAGGCACACGTATGTGTTTGTGTGGCAGGAATGGATGGGGGGTGGGAAAGGGATGGTTGCTAGTCCTCTGATGGCGCACTGGGGACTGACCATGAACTTGAATTCCAAACACAGTCAGGCCCTGGCATCCTTGAGGAGGGATGAATGCTTGTCTTACCCCCCCCACCCCCCCCCCCGCCAAACTCTGTTCCCAATAAGTTATTCTCTCATTCTCTCTCTTTCATTCTCTGTTATTCTCTCTTCCTCATTCTTTCATTCTGTTACTCTCTCTCATTCTTTTGTATATTATTTTATTCTCTGCTATTCTCTCTCATTCTGTTATTCTCTCTTCCTTATTCTTTCATTCTGTTATTTTCTCTCTCATTTTCTATCATTCTCTCTTCTTCATTCTTTCATTCTGTTATTCTCTCTCATTCTGTTATTCTTTCTTTCACTCTCTGTTATTCTCTCTTCCTTATTCTTTCATTCTGTTATTCTCTTTCATTTTCTGTTATTCTCTCTTCCTCACTCTTTCATTCTCTGTTATTTTCTCCCTCATTCTGTTATTCTCTCATTCTATGTTATTCTTTCATTTTATTATTCTCTCTTCCTTATTTTTCATTCTCTTGTTCTCTCAATTATTCTCTCATATTCTCTTTCAAACATACACTCTGTCTCTGTCTCTGTCTATCTCTGTCTCTGTCTGTCTCTGTCTCTGTCTCTGTCTCTCTCTGTCTCTCTCTCTCTCTTACACACACACACACACACACACACACACACATCCTCCTTCTCAAGACCCGATGATATGAGCAGGGTTAATGAAGGACTTACAGAGCCATAGAATTCTTAAGCTGTGAGGGGCATCAGAGAGCACCTAAACTAGGAATGCTTAAACTTTTTTGGTTCCCATCCACCTGAGCATTCAATAAGCTTTCCTCTACCTCCTAGTCAAGCTAAAAAGAAATAAATTCTAAAGGTTACCATGAAGATGGGCATAAGAAAAAAAGGAGGCAAAATGAGTTTTCAAAAAGAACAGGAAAAATGGGATCTGCAGCCCCAAGGAGACACCAAAAACATTATAATTTCACTGATTGGAAATCAATTTTTAAAAATCAAATCAAAATCTCCCCTTGAAAGTCTTTTGCATTTCCTGGAGAGTATGCATATGATCTAGTTTGAATCCCTCTTCAGATAAGGAAACTGAGGCTCAGAGGGGAGAGACTTACCCAAGGTCACAGAAAGTGAATGGCAGATCTGGGACTGGAATCCTATCTCTAATACTTACTTTGTGTGTGATCTTGGGTAAATAAGTTATTCAATCTCCGTGAGCCTCCATTTACTCAACAAGAAAATGAAGGTGGGGGTACGTAGGTAGCTCAGGTCTAGAGATGGGAGGTTCTGGGTTCAAATTTGGCCGCAGACACTTCCCGGCTGTGTGACCTTGGGCAAATCACTTCATCCCCATTGCCTACCCCTTCCCATATTTTTTCTGCCTTGGAACCCATACACTGTATTGATTCCCAGATGGAAGGTAAGTGTTAAAAAAAAAGAAAAGAAAAGAAAATGAAAGCCTTGGACTAGAGGTCTCTAGGCTGAAGTCCTTTCCAGGGACAGACAGTACTCTGAACTCAGGTCTCTCACCTCCCAGTCAAGTTTATTTTTTTTAATACTCCAGTAGAATGACTCTAGAGATCAAAAGGGGCCCCGGCAGACAGTGTGAGGCCAGGAGAGTGCTCCCTCCCTCAGTGCTGCAGATCCAGCCTGTCCTCTGAGGGTAAAACCTCGGGGAAGGGTCCAGGAGCTCTGAGTCCTGCTTCTCCCTCTCTCCAGGAAAGGTCAGCCTGGCAGTCCCCTCGCCTGGGGATCCCGCCTCAGATATATGGCCCGGCTCGCCAGATTTCCACTCCATGGGCCTGCTGGGGACTGATGACCCTTCTAAGGGCAGGGGAGACGGGGACCCCCTTCCCCACCGTGCCTGGGCCGGAGGGCTGGGTGCGTGGCCAGAGAATTGGAGGAAGCCCACGGCATTGGGATCGCCCGTAGCCTGGCTCCCTACTCTAATTAAAGGTGCCCTTGCGCGATAGCATCTGCAGTGTGTATCTGCTGACTGTGGAGATGGGGAGGGGACGGTCGACGCAGGGAGTCCGGGGGAATTCAGAGCCACCGCTCACAGAGCTGGGAAAGGGGAGCCCGCTCCAGGGGTTCCCAGGGCAGCTGCTGTCCCCGGGGTGGGGGAAAGGGACCGGCTGGAGAGCTCCAGTGCAGCGCCGTGGGAAGGCATTTTAATGACCGACACTTCCTGAGTGGGCTGCGGACGGACGCCCAGCACGGCAGGGACCCCTCACCCCCTCAGCACCTCAACGAGCCCTCAGGAGGAAACCGGCAAAGAGACGGAAGGGGAAGGAAAAGGGGGAATCCTCGGCCTCGCTCCCTGAGCTCCAGCTCTATCCTGCTAGCTCAGGACTCAGGACAGGGGAGGGACGAGCCTCTCCTCCCTGCACGACGCCCTCATGCCCCTCTCTACAGAGAGATCGGGAAACGGAGTGCAGAGACAGGAGGAGCTTTAGTCGTCTCTAGTCCGGTCCCTTCTCTTTCCAGTTGGGGAAACCGAGGCACAAAAATGAAATAGTTTAAAGTCAAAGCTAGTTGGTTTCAGAATTAGGATTTGACTCTGGTCTTCCGACCACATATTCACTGCTTTCTCTACTAAACCATGTTGCCTCTGTCGATTTAAGTACTACAGCAGTCCCAGAAGACTCTCCCTCTCCTTCCCTCTGTCTTTCCCTCCCTCCCTCTCTATCTCTGTCTCCTTTCTCTCGCCCTCCCTTCCTCTCTCTCTCTTTCTGTCTCTGTCTCCTCTTCTGTCTCTGTCTCTCTGTCTCTCTCTCTCTTTCTGTCTCCGTATCTCTGTCTGTCTGTCTTTTGTCTGTCTGTCTGTCTCTCTATCTATCTATATACATATATATCTTTCTGTCTTTGTCTCTTTTCCCCTCTGTCTCTCCCTCTCCTTCTCTCTCTGTCTCTGTCTCTGCTTCTCCCTCCCTCCTACCCAAGCGTAGCCAGAGAACTCCCCTGGTGATTAATGGGCAAGGAGGGCAGGAGGGAGAAAGGAGGCTTGAACACAAATTGTGTTCTTGGGGGGTGGTCTGGTATTTTGCTCTAGGCCTCACTTATAGACAATGTAAATAATTCATTTTGTCTATTTCTGTCCTCCTTCAATGAGAGACAGTCATTAGAATTCAGCCATCTGTATGTCCTCTACAAGTGTTTTCAGGGCAAGCACCAGGTGCTACTGGTGAATGCCACACAATGCTTAGCTCTGAACAGAAAGGAGCTGAATAAAGGGAATGACAATGTTTTCCCCAAGAGCCCTTCTTCAAAGGGCATTTCCTCAGAGCAAATCCCTTGGCCCAACCTGGCTCTGGACCTCTGGGCACAGCTCCTGACCCGTCTCCTGGCCATCTCCACCAAATGCCCTGTTACTCCTTGACACCTGACAAGCCTAAAGCTGAAGCAAGGGGAGGGACCAGGGGATGGGGTGCCATGTTTCCTTTGGGAAATCCTGTCCCCTAGATGATGTTGCACAAGTCAACTACTTTGGTCTATCTAATATTAAAAGGAAGATATCAATCTTACTGTGTGGGTAAGGGTAGGACAGAGAAAGAATAGGCAAAGGGGCTCTCTAGAAACTAGCAACCAACATCCAGGAGAAGGAAACTGAGGCAGAAGTATCTAGCTGGAGGCAAGGGGCTAAAAAGGTTATATGTAAAAGGATGTGTATATTATATACATATATACACATATATATCTGAATAAATATATATTTATATATGTAAAATATATGACAGGCCAGTTATTCTGGCTAGTCACTGTCCTGTTGTATAGTCTGTTAACTCTAGCTTATTGTTTTCTCATGTCTCATCTCTCCAATCTCTCCCCACTCCAATCAGTCCTGCACACAACAGCCTTATCAGTCTTTCTAATACAGTTTTTAATCACCATTCCTCTGCTCAAGGACCTATAGTGGCTCCCATTCACCTGTCATTCTGAAGTCTGAAAAGCCTCAGGCTGACATCCCCTTACAATCTGGCATCATCTTTCTCATGCAAACTTTTCTCCTTCTGTCCAACACTTGTCCTCACCTCTGTCCAAGCCTCTGTCTTCACTGCTTCCCCCCCCCCCCCCCCGCTTTCTTTGGGTGCCTGGAATGTCCATTCTATTCCTCTGGGTCTGTCTGAAGAGGTCATTCAAGACTCAGCTCACACGTGAAAACCTTTACTGACAGATCCAGCTCATCTTGGTCCCTCCCTTTTCTGAACTGATCTCATACTGACCAACTACAGCATATAGCTTGGAGTGTCATCCTTCATTATTTAGGTAGAGTTGTCTGATTGTTATTACATTTACCTGGACCCAAATAGAGTTTTGTTCTTTAGCCATTTTAGTCATGTCTGATTCTGTGATCCCATTTGTAGTTTTCCTGGAAGACACTGGAATGGTTTGCCATTTCCTTCTGTAGCTCATTTGACAGATGAAGAAACTGAGGCAAATAGGGATATTCACACAGATGGTAATTATCTGAGGCCATATTTTGAACTCAGGTCTTTCTCACTCTGGGTAGCTAGGGGGAGAGTGAATAGAGTGCCAGGCTTGGAGGCAGAAAGATCTGAGCTCAACTCTGTGACTTACCTTTGTTTGCCTTGGTTTCCTCATCTGTCAAATGAGCTGGAGAAGGAACTGGCAAAACATTCCAGTGTCTTTGCTAAGAAAATTCCAAATGGGATCATGAAGAGTTTGACATGATTGAACAATCAAGATTGGAAAAACCTTCTAATAGGAATAGGTACAAAAGATGAGCCCCAAAGGAAGTCAATTATTCTAGGACTGGAGATGCACAGGGAGGGAGAGCATTTCAGGCAAGGGAAAGTTAAGTGTGGGATAGACGAGATGGCTCATGTGAAAACATGGCGGCAGAAAATGGGATCCTAAGTTCAGGGGATGGCAAATAGGACCGTGTAACTGGAAGGCAGAGTGGGAGAAAGGGGAATAAGAGGCTATTGCCCTAGAAAGATATGCCAACCTGAAGAACCTCTATTATCTCTGAAAGGCATTTGAAAACCTCTAAAGCCCCTTAAGCAGGGGAAAGAGATTGTCTCACACATGCCTGAGGGAGACGATTTTGGAAGCTGTGTAGATTGGAGAAGGGAGAGACACAGTTAGCTGGCACAATGCACAGAGTGCTCAGGAAACTTGAGCTCAAATTCAGCCTCACAAACTTACTAGCTATGTGACTCTGGGCAAATCATCTAACCTCTGGCTGTCTCCATTTCCTCAACTGCAAAATAGCAGTTCTAATAAAATTAGAACCTACCTC
Source organism: Monodelphis domestica (assembly GCF_027887165.1). Taxonomy (NCBI): domain Eukaryota; kingdom Metazoa; phylum Chordata; class Mammalia; order Didelphimorphia; family Didelphidae; genus Monodelphis; species Monodelphis domestica. The sequence continues at coordinate 46,904,548 of NC_077227.1, forward strand.
ACGGGGTTATGAAGATCAAATGGGATGTTTGCAAAGTGCTTAGCACAATGACCAGAACATTTTACATGCATAATAAATATTTATTCCCTTCCCTAATTAAAAAACTATTTTAATAATCTAGGGGAGAGGTGATGGGGGTCTGAACTGGGCTAGTAGTCATGTATGGAAAGAAGAGAAAAGAGAGACAGAAACAGAAAGGCAGAGTGGAGGGGGGGAAAGAGGGGGAAGGGCTGGAGGGAGGGAAGGAGGAACAGAGGGAGAGAGGAGGAAGATGATGGTAGTGATGATAGAGTTGATAAGATTTGGAAATTTATTGGATATAGGGGCCGAGTGAAGAGGAAGAATCAAGGATGATGCCAAGATTGTCAATCCAGGAGCCTGGAAAGTTAGCAGTGTCCTTAAGGGATACTGGGGAGGGCCATAGGCCCAAGAAAGTGAAAAACCAGACACTTTCCCTAGTCTCTCCTAACTCTGAGTCCATCCCTGCCCAAGTGGAATTGTGGACCAGATGTAGGTCAGTTACAGCAAACCAATAGAACAGCCCTGACAAAGTAAAATCTTGATGAATCAACAAAGGAGAAAGTTAATATTTAAAATACTTATTCATCACTCCTCTCCTGACCAGTCTCCACTTTTATATGGATGTACAAACTCAATTGCAGGCTTGTTCCTGGAGCCATATTGCCATCCCTTCCTGCTGCCAAGACTTTGCTGGGGTACCTGACATCCAATGTGCCCTCCACTCTGCAATAAGTGGCAGCTATTCATTAAGTCTTGCCAGAGAAGGAAAGGAGGAAGTGGAGAAGAATGCCACCTTCTGCTGGTGGTGACCCATTGGTTAGGGACCCCCAAAAGCTACATATTATCCAGAATACCTGTCCTACTCTCTCTCAATCTTGAAACAAAGCAGCAGATGTTCATTAGCCTAGCCACAGAACGAAAGAAGAGAAGAGTGGAACAAGAATATATCGTGGACTAATAATGGTAATCACAATAGCTAGCATGAATATAGTACTTTAAGGTATGCAAAGTGCTTTACCAATATTACCTCATTTAATCCTCCCAACCACCCTGGGAGGTAAGTGCTATTATTATCTCCATTTTATAGGGGTAGGCAAAGGAATGAAGAAGATGGTAAACTGGATGCTTTCCTTAGTCCCTATTAACTCTGAGTCCTTCCCTTCCCAAGAGGAATTATGTACCAGGACTAGGTCAATTCCAGCAAATGCATAGATTAAAGAAGGAAAGAACTTTTACAAAGTAAAATTCCTTGTGTATCAACAAAGAAAGCTGAGACTAAGTCCAAGCAACTTGCCCAAGATCACTCATCTAGTGTCTGAGACTGGATTTTAAACTAGGGTCTCCCTGACTCCAGGTCCAGAGCTCTATCCATGGTGCCACCTGAGGTCAATCCTGTCTTTGTAGACAACTTAAAACAAGGACAAAGGGCAGAGAAGTCTAAATTTAATAATTTAGGAAGAGACTAAGGTAACTTTACAGGGAGGCTTTAACTAACCAGCAAGGGGAAAGGTAAAAAAGTAAGTGATGGGGAAGTATTAGGGGAAAAAATTGAAATACTAAATATTTCAAGAGGAAAAAAATCCAATAAAAATACACAGTACAAGCAGCCAAACCAATAGAAAGGATCTAAAGCCAGAAAGATGAGTACTAAATCCTCAAAGAAATCAGAAAGCTTTCTTAACGAATATTATGAAACAAAGGAAAGTGAACCAGTGCATGAAAGAATGTAGAATTCTGTGGAATTCTAGCAGAGCATGAAAATACAAGAAATTTCAGAATGGTTAAAAAAAAGAAATTCAGAAGAGAAGAAATTAGGAATAAATATGTCAGAATTTATAGTTCTTAAAGCAGAAATGGGAAAAATTCAATTAGAAATTTGGGGAGAAGATTATTGGCAGAGAGAGACTTTCTCCCCAGAAGCAAAAAAAAAGATGAACAAATTTGGATTATAAAGATACTAAAGTGGAGGAAAATCTGGAAGAGAAGAAAAAGGAAACAAACACTCATGTTCATACAAGTTGAAGGCATTGACTTTGAAGACAGTCAATAAAACATTTATTACACTCCTTTAATTTTCCAGCCACTGTGTTAAGCACTGAGGATATAAAAAGAAACTAAAAAACAATCCCCTGCCTTCAAGGATGTTACAGTTTAATGTGGGAGACAGAAAGCAGATAAATGCAAACAAACTATATACTGGATAAATAGGAAATCATTAAAAGAGGGAAAACACTAAAATTAAAAGGAGTTGAGAAAGGCTTCCTCTAAAAGATCAGGATATAACTGGGAGCTGGAGATGATGAGGGGATAACCAGGGGAAATGCCCACATCCTAAAGATGGAGTGTCTTGTTTGTGGAACAGCCAGAAAGGCAGTGTCATTGGCTGAAAGTGAGATGTAAGATTTGAAAGGTAGGAGGGGACCAGGTCATGAAGGGCTTTGAAGACTAAACAGAAGACTTCATATTTAATCCTAGAGGCAAAAGGGAGCCATTGGAGTTCATTGAGTAGGGGTGGGTGGGTGGGGGAAGGTGATATGACCAGACCTGAATTTTAGGAAAATCACTTTAGTGGCTGAATGGAAGATGGATGGGAGTGGGAGAGTCTTGAGACAGGCAGACCCAACAGCCATTACAATAATCCATGCATGAAGTGGTAAGGGGCTATAATAAGAATGGAGACACACTGAAAGAAGGGGACATATTTGAGAAATGTTGTGAAGATGAAATCCATAGGCCATGACCACAGATTGGATGTGGGGTGGGGTGAGAGGAAGAGAGGAATTCAGGATGCCTCCTCAGCCATGAGCCTAAGGGACTAGAACACCAGCAAGGAGAGGAAAGTATGAGAAAGGGGGAAAGATAAGAAGAGGCTGAGTTTTGAAGAGCTTTGAATGCCAAAAATAGGAGTTTATACTTCATTTTGGATTCAATAGAGAGTCACTGGAGCTTCTTGATTCGGTGACATGATCAGATATATGCTTTAGAAAAATTACCTTGGGAGTTGAGTAGAGGCTAACTGGGAATATGGAGAGATAAAGCATGGAGACCAATAAGATGGTTATTGTAGTAGTTGATGCAAGAGGTGACAAGGACCAGAACTAAGGTGTTGACTGAGTGAGGAGAAAGAAGGAAACGTGTAAAAGATGTCATGAAGGTAGAAATGAGGAGCTTTAAGAGTGAATCAGATTTGTGGGGTTAAAAAGAGAGAGCAGTCAAGTATGAAAACCACATCTCAAGCTTGGATCACTGTGCCCTGGACAATAATAAGGAAGTTTAAAAAAGGGGAAGTTTAATAGGGAAAGATGATGAATTCTGCTATGGGCTTATTAAATCTGAGGTACCTATGGGATGTCCAATTGGAGATGCCCAAAAGGAAGTTGTCTATGAGGGTATGGAACTCAGGAGAAAGACTAGAACTGGAACTCTAGATCTGGGAATTGCCATTATGCCCAATTGGAACTGATGGATATCACCAAGAGAAAGAGTATAGATTTACAAAGATAATGAAGAAAAGAAGGCACTAGACAGAGCCTCGTGGGGACACCCATAGTTAGTGGACATGACCTTGATGAAAAAACAACAAAATAGGCTGAGGAGTGGTCTGATGGGCAAATAAACCAGAAGAGAAGAGGGTTATAAAAACCTAGAGAGAGGAGAGAGTTTCCAGGAGGTAAAGATGATCAACAATGTCAATTATTGCAGAGAGGTTAAGAAAGAGAAGGTCTGACAAAAGGCCATTAGATTTTTCTAGTGAAAGGAAAATAAATGGAGACACTGAGCATGGGCAGTTTTCTCAAGTAATTTAATCACTAAAGGGAAGGAGAGCTTATAAGACAAGAGCTAAGGGAAAGTAGGACCTAATCAATATTTTAAGGATGAGAGAGAGATAGGCATGTTTGTAGGATGCAGAAAAGGAGCCAAATGGATAATAATATATTAAAAATGATAAAAGGAATGGGGATGATGGTTAAGCAATTTGCTGGAGAAGTCAGGATGATGGGGATCAAAGGTACGTGCAAAGGGGTTGGCTTTGGCAAGGGTAAATGCATCTCTTTATTAAGACTGAAGTGAAGGAGTATATGGAGTGGGAGGAGTGTGATGATCAGGAGAGGAGAAAAGTCTCCATTTTTTCCAGTGGAGTATGGAAGGAGGTTCTCAGCTATAAGGGCAAGGGATGCCATGAAAGACTTGAGAAGAGATAAGAAGGTTTGGAACAGCAAATTGATTAGAGGATAGAATATTTCTCTTTCAGCAGTGAGGACCCAGTTTAAGTGGCCAACACAATTCTGTAGTGGGCTCAGAAAGCAGGATTTCATGATTTCTTCCTGGCCCATTCAGTGGCACATGAATAGGAGTAAAGGAGGCAGATGGTGGAATAATCTAGGGTTGAGGCTTCCATTACCTTGTAATCAAATTACATGAAATATAAGATAATTTTAATAACATGAAATTAAAAAGCCTTTGCACAAATACAATATCACTAGAATAAGAAAGAAAACAGTCCATTGGGGTGGGAAAAAACTTTGTATCAGATCTCTATGATCAGAATTTGCTATCCAAATTATAAGGTTAACTAATGGAAATATACCAAAATCCATTCTTTAATAGATAAGTGGTCAGAGGATATGATGAACAGTTCTCAAAAGAAGAAAGGCTCACCATTAACAACCACATAAATCACTAATTCAAAAAATGCTCATCAAATAGCCCTGGGGTTTCACGTTCCACCCAGAAAATTGGCAAAGATGACAAAATATGGCAACAGCCAATACTTGAAGGTGTCGTAGGAAGCCAAGCACTCTAACGCATTGTTGTTAAAGCTGTAAACTGTTCCAACTGTTCTGGAAAGGAATTTGGAACTATGCATAGGGAAGGATTAAAATAGCCCTATTTTCTGACCCAGAGGTTCCACTGCCAAATATATAAAATAAAATGACAAAAAGAAATACCCCATTTATACTAGAATATGTATAGCATCACTTTTTGTGGTAGAAAAACTAGACTATTCCTACAGATTAGAGAATGGTTAAACAAGTTATAGAATATTAATATAATATTACTGTGCTTTCAGAAATGATAAATATGATGAATATGGAGAAACGTGGAAAGACTTGCATAAACTGATGTAAACACAACCAAAAAATACAAATGAACAACTATGTAGATAGAAAGACCAACCACTAGAAAACAAAAAAAAAAAGTGAATGTTACAGTATAAAGAAAAAAACATAGCCCCAAAGAAATTCCATGAGTAGACAGTCTTATCTCTCCTCCTTACAATGACAAGATATCAATGGATGTGGAATATTGATTCACTTTTTTGATGTATTGATCAGTTTTGCTAATTTTTCCCCCTCACTTTCTCTCCCCCACCCCCCACTAAAAGTAGTATGGGATGGCTCTCTAAGAAGGGAACAGAGGGACCCAGGGAGAAAACTTGGAGGTGTAAGACAGATAATTATAAAACAGGTAGATAGTTCAGTGAATAAAGAGCTAGATCTGGAGACAGGAGGTCATTGGTTCAAATATGGCCTCAGACACTTCTGAACTGTGTGACCCTGAGCAAGTCACTTAACCTGGATTACCTAGCTCTTACCATCCTTCTGCCTTAGAACCAATACTTAGTATCCATTCTAAGACAGAAGTTAAGGATTAAAAAATGGTGAATATAATGAATACAAATAAGCATGGGAAGATGTGTAAATGGATGAGAAGTGAAATAAACAGAACCAGGAAAACAATATACAAAATAACTGTAACAATATAAATGGAAGGAACAGAAGTAACATCAATAATTTAAATATTTAAAAATTATAATGATCAAGCTTAACCCAAAAACATATATGAGAAAAAACCTCTCCCACTGCTTTTCAAAGATTGGAAATCACAAGTATGGAACACTGCATATAATAGTAGACTTTTGTATATGATTTCTATTTTTGCTGAAATCTTTTTTCTTCCTCTTTTTTTCCTCTGCATTATGAGAAATATTGGGGTGGGGGGAGAAGGAACCATAGGAAATGAAGTTTTGCAAAAACAAAAGAAATCAATAAAATTTTATTTTAAAAACATAGATGATGGAACTTAAGGGAAGGATGTATATAGAGGGGGTGAAGATGAAGAGTTCTATTAAAGATCTATTGAATTTGAAATGCCTAAGAAACATCTAGGAGGAGATATCCTTCACTAGGCAGCTGGCAATGTGGGACTGAAGTTCAGGGAAGGGATGAGGGCTAGAGATACTGATTTGGGAGCCATCTGCTTAGAGATGATATTTAAACCCATGAGAGCCAATGAGATCATTGAGAGAGAGTTTATACAGAAAAGAAAAGAAGGTCTGGGACATAGCTATTGGGTACTCCCACACTTAAAGGATGAGACATTGATAATGATCCATCATAGTCAACTGAGGAAGATTCAGACTGCTATAAGAAGAAGTGGTGTTATAGAAATCAAGGACTTATTAAACACCAAGGAGGAAAGACTGATCAATAGCATCAAAAGCTTTAGAGAAGTCAAGTAGGATGAGGACTGAGAAAAATCCAAGGGATTTAGCAGCGAAGTGGTTGGTAACCTCAGCCAGAGAAGTTTTAGTGAAGTGGCCACAAACTGGATTGTAAGGGGCTGAGAAGTGGATGGGGGTGAGAAGTTGGAGACAACAAGTATAGAATGACTCTTCCTTGGATTTTTGAGGAATTTAGGAAAAGAAGTATAAGGTGAAAGCTTGAGGGGATAGCATGATCAAGTGAATTATTATTATTTTTTTAAGAATAAGAACCTCCTGGCCATATTCATTGGTAGTAAGGGAGAGAGAGTGAACAATGGAAGGGAAGGGACAAATATCCAGATAAAGTGAAGGTGATGGGATCAATCATTTAGGTACTTACTGGGTATCAAGTAGTGTGCTAGGTGCTGCAGATACAAAAGAATACAAAAACATAGTCCCTGCTTATAAGGAGATCCTCTTTTATTGAGGTAGATGACATGAAAAATTGTAAATAAAGAGTGATGAAGGCATTGAAGATTACTGATTGTGATGATACTGACATTGATGAAGGTAAGAGTGATGATGGTGAGCCTGAGGGTCATGGTGAGATAGATATCTGCTCATCTAAGAAAACTCTCAGTTATCAATGTGCCCTTTCTGGGAAGGACCAAGGCAAGGGGATGGCATGAGCTTAGGAAGAACATGTTTCTGGTGGGGCTGAACAGAAATATGCTCACAGCAAACCCCCAACAAAATGCCAGATACCGTTGCTGAGTGCACAGCTCCTCGTTGCCAGGAGAAGATGGCAAACCCTCAGGCATCCCCCCTGTGGACCCAGGCACCAGGAGGCTTGTGTGTTAGCTGTACTTGGCAAATATTTACCCAGATCTTTATACTTCATTAAAATTTCCTTTTTATGGCAGTGGCTCAGATAGGAGGCATCAGTCTCCCTGACTGACTAGAAACAGTTTCCTACCTATGAAAGAAAGCCCTCTTCTGGGGGATGACCTAGGCCCCCTTACTATCCTCGCTATCCTATTGGATCCATAGACCCTTGGCCATGTCCGACTCCTCTCATATTTTGGTGTCTAACCAAGGAACTACAGTAATTTTCAAAGAGATAGATCCAGGTTGGACGTCCAGAAAACTTCTTAAGAGGCAAAACCATCCCAAAGAGTTTAGAACTGGCTTCCTCAGGAAGCAGGATGTTCCTTCTCATTGGAGGTCTTCAAGCAAAGTCTGTATGTCCACCTGGGAGGTGGCATGTGTGGGGAGCTTGTGTTAAGGGACAGGTTAGACTGGATGGCCTCTGAGGTTCTTCTGACTCAGAGATTCTGTGAAGTTCTTTTCATCTAATTTAAGTCCCTTCTGCTTCTTTTATGAACATTCTCTCTAGAGCAGTGGGGTGAAAAACAGCCTATTCTCTTCAAATCCAGCTTTACTTTTGAGGATCAGTACTCAGTTATATCCTATCCTCTTCCTCTCTCCAATCCCAACTTTAAACAATGAGATGGGGAGAGAATGGAGGGCTGGCTGGGGTTCCTGGTGCCAGGACTGGTCCTAAGCCAACTCTCTAGAGACGGTAGCAACTTTTCCCCCACTACCTAGTTTCACTTAATTGTCAAGTAATAATGAGAACACACATTTTGGAGAGAGCTTCTTACAAAAAATCAGTGAGGTAGGATGAATATTATTAGCTCCACTACACAGATGAGGAATTGAGGAGCAGAGAAGTTAAGATTTGCCCCAGGTTGAACAAAAAGGACCAAGGTTAGGATTGCATGACACCATTCCCATCCTTCTTTCTACTGGAATAACACCCACTAAGAAACAAAGAAGGGGGTTAGACCTTCTAAAGTTCTACATTAAACAGAGTACTTTCAAGAAATGAGTGAGGATGACCAGAAAACTCATATCCTGAGAGGCTGCAGGTCACATCTGGGTCCCAGAATCCTCTATCTGAGACTGGTAGAAATGCTGGCTTCCAGGCTGGGTTGGGGGAGGATGTCAAGCTGGGATACAGCCACAGAATGGTAACCAGGGCAGTGATGGTTTATCAGCTAAAGCAACTAGTAGCATTTAGCTTGCAGAGGAAGAAACAGGGCAGACTTGATAGGTGCCTCTAAGTATCTGAAGAATTGTTATATGGAAGGGGAATCAGACTGATTCAGTCTGGCTCCATGGGGTTGAAAGTTAAAGGGATGCCAATTTTAGCTTGACAAAAGGAAAAACTTCCTAAAAATCATAGCTATCAGAAAGTGAAATGGATTGCTTGAATAAGTATAGAATTCCCAATCACTGAAGGTCTTCAGAAAGGCTGGACATTAGCCTGATGATAATATTCTAGAAGGGATTCCTGTTCAATACAGGGAGGACTAGATGACCTTTGAGGTCCTTTCCAATTCTTGGGGGTCTCTTTATTACTCCTTTTGCCCACTGTTAGCTCTGTCTCCTAGAGATATCCAGTGAGCCCCTTAACAGCAAGGGACTATTATGGTTGGGGTTGTATCACCATTGTAGAGTGAAGCTGAATCTGGGTTCAAATCCTGTCTCTGTGAACCAAGGCAAGACACTTAAACCTCTCGGTCCACTCCTGCCCCCATGCCAACTTGCTCTGGTAGAGGAGGATCCTCACTGGGAGCTCCCTACACCAATAAAATTTAATAGAAAAAATTGATACCAATAAAATTTGATAGAAAACAAATCCCTAGTGTCTGGCAAATAGTAGCCATGTACATATTGGTTGAATTCAATTATATAGCACGTCACCAAGTCCTGGAAACCTTTTCCTCAGGGAGTCTTGATCCAAAGAGCCTGAAATTTCTATTCTTAATCCTCAAAGACTTGGTATCATGGATCTTTGTTTGCTGTTGCTGGGGACTAGAAACTGTTTCAGTTTTGCCTTTGATCATCCCCAGTACCTGGCACATAGTAGTCATATAATAAATGTTTGTTGATTGGTTGGATCTTCTAGTCAACATTTCTGATAGAGAAGACCAGCCCAGATATTGGACAGAGAAGTGCTAGTTCCTGAGGTGGAGAGTGATATCCATTCAAATTCCTTTTTCCATCACACCCAGGATCTCTCCACTTATTCAACAGAGATGGGTCTCTACGGTTTGATAAAAATCCCACGACATTAGAGATTCAGTGAGACCAGGTCAGCCCATCCTCTCAATGGATAGAAGAGATAACTGAAGTCAGTGAGGGCAAAGCATTGGCCCAAAGTCAGAGCATTAGTGGAAGAGGATGGGCTAGTCTCAAGTCTCCTGACTCCCAGTGTAAGGGCTTCTTCCATTATGCCACAAGGGAGAGGGAGAGGAAAAGTTTAACAGCCACCTGCTCTGGGGTGTCTGAGGCTGGTGGGGAAGGGAGGCAGGAACTTCCAAAGGGGGACAATTGGCAGTTTCCATTAATAGCCTCTAACAAGCTCACACCCTTGGCGGGAGGAAAGGGAGCTTTGCTGAAGATAGGCAGTAAAGGAAAGAAGCTGACCTAGATCACTCCAGGACAAAGACAGAGAGGCAAGTGCTATCCCAGACTCCATCCTCCTCCCATGTCACATGACTCCACAGCATCCTGAGGATGGAGAGTTTGCCAGTGCAGAAGGATTATAAGATGCAGGGAGGGGAGGGGAGATGAGGGAGAGGGGACTGTCCAGCATGTGAGGAAGAGAGAGAAAAGAAGGGAGACACGTTGAATGATCTCCCTGCTATTTAAGAGACCCTGAGTTCTGAAGTAGCTCAGATGCCCTGGAATTCCCAAGGAAGAAGCCCCAGAAAAAGCAGAAGCCAAAGGATCTCATGGAATCCCCAGTGCCAGGAGGTAAATTTGAAGGACAACAGAAAGTACTCCCTGCCTCCAAATGCCTCTCCCCAGTGATAACCAGAAGCTCCCAAATCCAACCGTTAGAAATTAATTTCTTTGGTCCTTGAAGAAATTTAAATCTCTAAGAGTCTCCTGTGATAAAAATAAATACCTTTGGGACAAATCTCACCTGTTATTCTTAGCCATCAACACCTGAGAAGGTAGAGTTGGACTACTGCAATAGCCTGCTGCTGGGTTAGCCTACCTACCACAAATCTGTTCCCACTCCACTTCATCCTCCATTCAGTCAACAAAATGATTTTCTTAAGACATGGGCTCTACCATGTTATCCCCTCTACCCCCCACTCAATACATTCCACTAGCTCCTTATCACCACCAGGAAGAAATACAAAATCCTCTTTTGGCATTCAAAGCTCTTCATAACCTAGACTCTTCTGCCCATTCTTCTACCTTAACACTCCCCCGGCTTCATATAGTCGGATCTTGTGCTACAGGGTTCCTTCTGTTCTTCCTCCAAACCAGTCATTCCATCTCTCTGGTCTTGGCTTTTTCTCTGGCTGTCCCTCATGTTTGGGATGCTCTCCCTTCTTATTTCCACCTCCTGGCTTCTTTGAAGTCCCAATGAAAATTCCACTTCCTAGAAGCCCTTCCCAAAACCTCTCATTTCTATGCCTTCTCTCATGTAATTATTTCCTATTTATACTGTCTGTAGTTTGTTTGTACATATATTGGCTTGCTGCCTCCCCCACTAGACTGTGAACTCCTTGAAGGCAAAGACTATCTTTTGTCTCTTTTTGTATCCCCAATACTTAGGACAGTACCTGACACAGTAGGAGTTTAAAAAATGTTGACTGACTGCCTGACCATATAATTTCTTTTTTTTAATCCTTACCTTCTGTTTTAGAATCAATACTGTGTATTGGTTCTAAGACAAAAGAGTGGCAAGGATCAGGTGATGGGGGTGAAGTGACTTGCCCAAGGTCACCCAGCTAGTAAGTTTCTGAGGCCATATTTTAACCCAGGACCTCCCATCTCTAGGCCTGGTTCTCTATCGACTGAGCTGCCTAGCTGCCTCATAACATAATTTCTGCAAAAGAATGAGACCTTGTGAGAATTGCATGCTAGGATTATACATTGCAGAAGAGTTTCAAAATTCTATCAGGGAATGGAGTTTTCTCACCTGGAGTTCACTACACCCATGCCTCATAGGTCTCCACTCTCCCCCCACCTCTGCAAAAAAAAAAAAAGGCTCCCACCTACCTAGTGCTTGAAGTGCTTTTAGATACATTATCACAGAATTTTGAGAGGCAAAACAGCATATTGCAGGAAGACCTGGGTTCAATCCTGCCCTTGCCATATGCTGACCATATGACCTGGAACAAGTCACTTAATCCTCCATGCTCTAGGCAATTGCCAAAGACCAAGTCTGCAGAACAGAGGCTGATCTCTGCTTTGGGGGAGGATGTTTCCTCCCAGGAAGCTGTAGAATCATAGCCTGTGCCCCCACTAGAAAACCCATAGACCATAACAAAAGACTTTAGAGAAACCTCAGCCAAGATGAAAAAGGACTTATCCACAATTACACAGTCAATGGCAGGCTGCAGACTGGGGGTGTAGATGCTTACAAGGTAGTAATCTGGGAACCCAGAGGATGATGGAGAGGAGGGAAAAAGAAGCCCAGATCTGCCCATGGTGGGGTTCAAGTCAGGGGAGATGAGATGCCTCCCTTGTAAGGGGTGTGAAGGAGAGGAAGCCTTTCCTGCATCCCTAAGGGTCAGCAGCAGAGCTCAGTGAGACACCAGCACCCATCAGAGAAGCATCAGCATCGATTGGCCATTGCCCAATAGAGCACGAGGTGACAAGGAACTCTATGAAGAGCAATCCAGGCTCGGGCAATGTAATTTCCGCTGAGGATAGAGTGGCTGGCCGCTGTGGAGATAAGGGAGAAGCAATAGATGTAATCAGCCTGGACTCCAGTGAGCCATCAATTCCTGGCCATGTGATATTCTCCAAAGCAGGCAGCAACTCCACGGAGAGTTTAGGTCCATAGCTGAAGGGAAAGGACCCAATTTCCTTGCCTAGAAGGGCTCAGAGTTCCCTTGAGAACTACAGGGAGCTCATAGGATCATATCATCGAATATCCAAAACTGGAAAGGACAAGAAGCAGTGAGGTCTAGCAGTTAGAGTGCTGGCCTTGTGGTCAGTTCAAATCTTGCCTCTGGCAGATTCTGACTGAATGACTAGAGACAGCTCCCTTAATAGCTGGGAGTCTCAGGCTCCTCGTCCACAAAATGGGGATAGTAACAACTGTATAATCCTGTTGCCTAGCAGATTTGTATGAGGATGAGTGAGGTATTTAAAAAAACCCTTTGCAAACCATAAAATGCTATAGCACATCAATTATTAGTGATGCTATTAGGGACCATCCCCAAGAAAGAGTCATGATGCAGGTGGGATGATTTCTGGGAAAATAAGCTATGGCCAGATGCTCAGGAAGGTAAAAGCAATTTTGGAAAGAAGTATAAATAAAATGGATCAGCCTCTGATTCCACAGCAAGTTGGGAAAAGCCCTAGACTTAGATGAGGATCAGACCCATGTCCATTCCCTTCTGCTTAGATGACACTGGGCAAATTACTCCATCTCATGTCTCTCTGGGATGAAATGAAAAGGATTAGTCTAGAGGGTCTCCAACATTCATTCCACCTCTAATGTGACATCATTTTTTGTTTCCTTCTGATTGGACTCTGGAGGTGGAAGCAGAGAAGACATATTTGCTGGTAGCTGAGAATGCTGGTGTCTGAAGTAGAGGAGGAAGGAGAAGGATGGGGATGACTGGAAACAACTTCAGCCTCTGGGAAATGACAATGGGAACCACATCCATCTTTTGCTTAAATAGAAATGGGTTTGCCAATCTTGCCCAATCTCTGCAGACTCTAGTAGCTTCCCCAACAACCAAAGGTTCTATAGGACACATAGGACCAAGCACTTCACCACTGAGACTGCCTAGCTGTGAGGAGCACCCACCCATTACATCTCCCATATCTGTCCTTAGCCCATTAATGGCACATTGCCTGGGATTTTGCTCAGGAAGGAACAAGAGTCTAGTACTAGTGCTTTCATGGAAATGGATGCAGTCACACAGTATGGAGAAAAGAGTGCTGGCTTTGGAGTTGAGGATCTTGGGTTTCAGTCTTATGCCTTTGTGCCACCTGTGCCCAGTGCTTGGAATATACTCCTCCCTTACCTCCTGTAGTCTCCTAGCTTCCCTGGCTTCCTTCAAGACTAAATCCAAATCCTAACTTCTGCAGAAGGTCTTTCCTGATTCCATTCTTCCTTCCTCCCTCTCCCTGCATTCCTGGTGTCTTCTCTCTATGACTTTCTTCCATAGATTTTGTATGGATTTCATAGGAATATCATTTGCATAGTTCTTCTACCATTAGAATCCAAGAACTTGAGGACAGAAGCCATATTTTTTGCTTTTCTTTGATTCTTCAGTTCTTAGAATATTGTTTGCCACATAGTAGGTGCTTAATAAAGATTTGTTGACTGACTACTGTGTGACTTTAAGCAAGCGAGTCATTTAACCTCTTCAGGCTTAGGCTCCTTTTCCATAATATGGGGAAGGGAGCTGATGGGAAGAGATGGGATTTGGTGGCCTCTTCCAATTTGAGAGCTCCAGCATCCTATGAACTCTAATCCCAGGACCCCTCAATCATGGGAGTCCCATTGCATAAAGACCTGATGTCTTCTCTACAAGGATTGCACATGTAATATTTTCAGTCTCATACAAATTGAGGTTTGTCTCTAAGCATGATTACAAATATGTGTCATGGGTGTACATATTCTATTGCAGGAATTTGGGGGATTTGTGAGTCCATTGATGCATATTCCTTTCACCAGTGCATATGGCAACTTCCCTCCTGCCTCCTTACCAACCAACAAATCAAGAGCATTTAGTAATGCTTTCTATATGCCAGGCATTGTGCTAAATGAGGAGGATATAAAAGAAAAACCAAAAGAGGCCTGCCCTCAAGGAGCTTCCATTCTAGTAGGGAAGATAACATATAAATCAGAACATGCAAGATAAATACAGAGTGGAGAAAAGTTAACCTTAGCAGGATGGCAATAGCAGCTGGAGGAACTAAGAAAGACTTCCTGGAGGAAGAACTCAAGTCTTGAAAAAAGTCAGGATTCTTAGAGTTGGAGGTTGAAAAAGAGAACATCCCAAACATGAGGGATAGTAAATGCAAAGGCATAGAGATTGGAAATGGAGTGAACAACAACTAGTAAGCCAATATGGCTGAACCATAAAGTGTGGAGAAGGGAGTTGATCTGGAAATCGTCTGTCATCTGAAGAGAAATGATCTTTGAACCCATGGGAACTAAGGAGATGACCAACTGAGAGAATGTAGAAAAGAGAAGGGGACCTAGAAAAGAGCCTTGGGGGATAGTTAATGGACATATCATGGAGATATAGCAAAAGAGACTGGTAGGGATCAGTAGGACAGAAAAACAGAAAATTAAGATAGAATAGAGTCCATGAAAAATCAAAGAGGAGAAAATATCTAAGAAGAAAAGGTGATAAACAGGGTTGAGTGCTATAAATCAACAGAATAGCTATAAGAGTTGTCCATAGAACTGCGTGTCAAAGTCTGGACAATGGGTTTTCTTTGGATCCACTTGTTTTTTTTTCCTATGGAGAGTTAACCTAAACTCTTTTGACTTCCTAAGAATCTTACTTAAGAAGCTTCACAGTGTTCTAGGACTTGGTGAAAGAGACAGTAGTAATCAATTAACAACAAAGGGGCATCTAGAAGACCTTATTATTGATATAGGGAATCCTCCTATTTGGACTCTAGACAGCCCATCTTCCATGACAGGGCAAACATCTTGGGAAGACGTCCCTTCTGTATGTCTTGCTTGACATTTATAATGACAGAGTTGTCAAATGATGTTATCTCTGTTTTTACATTTTGCAAGAAATCTTGTATGATTTTGACATGCACAAATGATGTCCTGTTAGAGGAGAGCTTTAGGAGACCAGTCTTTCTTACCAAATCAAATGCTTTTTTAATAGTCCACAAACAATAAGTAGAGTTTACTACTGTAAGCACTATATCTTTCAATCTTTTATGTCCTGACATTTATGAAAGGCTGCCTATTCCTTTCATCTATCCTTAATATATGTACAGATATTTTTCAAAAAATTTTATAGCAATTGGAAAGTAGAAATTTGGGTCAGTAGCTATTGTTATTCTTTTAGTCACCTTTTGGGGTAATAATGAGGTTCAAAATAAGGTAAAGTCCTAAGACTTTGGCATCCTCCCTCATGCCTCTGTTTCCTGAATAAGCACAGTAAGTAGTCCAAAAGTGGAGACTCTACTGTTACTGATGAAGAAAGAGCTATACAAATCCTTACAGATCTTTTCAGTTTTGTCTCTTTCCTCTTCTTCCAGATTAAAGACCCTCAAGATGATTTTTATGAGATAGCTCTCTCAGAAAGTTTTCTGTAAACTTGAATGCTGCTTTATTAAGAGATTGTTTAGTTGTGTCCAACTCTTCATGACTCTATTTGGGGTTTTCTTGGCAAGAATATTGGAGTAGTTTGTCATTTCCTTCTCCAGATCATTTTACATATGTGTAAATTGAGGCAAATAAGGTTAAGGTATATGCCCAGGGTCACACAGGTGAGTGTGAGGCCAGATTTGAATTCAGGTCTTCCAACTCCAGGGCTGGTACTCTATCCTCTGTGCCCCCTACCTTATTATTAAGTACTTACTATAGACCAAACACTGTGCTTAGTACTGGGAATAGAAATACAAGTAAGCAAAATAGTCCCTTCCCTTAAGATGTAAGAGGGAAGTAAATAGAACGGGGGGGGGGGGGGGGACAATAGGCATCTAGAGTTTGCTTGGAAAGAGATCTAGTTCTAGTCAAGATTAGATGAAAGCTCACCTCTTAGAGGCCAGTGTGCCAGGGTCTAGGTCCAAGTTTTCTTTGAGAGGTGGATAAGGAGCATGATTTGAATGATTGGAAATGGGAGGGTCAAGGCTGGAAACTAACTGGGAACTGCTTCTTACTGTTTAATAAAGCAGTAATCAAATCTTCCACCATCACTGCCCATGAAATTAAACAAATAAATTATATTCTAATCTAATCTACTCCAGCTCTTGGATGCCATTTGTTAAGGATCTCCTGAACAAGCTCAACTAGTTTCCAGGACCTTTGCCTCTCCTCATTGTATTGTTTTACACCAGATAAATATAAATATCCTCCAGAAAAGGTGTAATTCCTCTCTGGCCTGTTCTTTTATCCATTTCCCAACATGTTGATGGTCAAGTTGTAGTTGCCCTAATTGGGAATTATATCCTCTCATTTTTATTTTTTCTTTTAATATTAATTTATCTTTTCTTTAATAAAGTGGTGGTCTAAGTGATCACAGACAACTGATTTATAAATCAGTCAGTAACCAGTTGTTTCTATCTGTCAAACTAGAACTGATTTTATTTTTTTGGTGATTTTTTTTGATGTTTCCAAAGTCCTGGGCAACCTGACTGTTCTTAAAGGAAAAATCATCACAAAGAGCTTCTGGGTAATCTGATAGACTTTGGCCTTTTGGCATTTCTTGTTTCTTGAACCATATTTTTTTCTCTCTTCCCTTACAGCCATATTTGCAGTGAAGCCATTGAATATTAAGATATACAATGATTTAATTTGTAGGATTCTATCAGATCCTTCATAGAACTTCTCATTCTTTGTAACAGATGTTGCCCATCAGTTGTGGTTATTTTCAGGTTGGTTTGGTTTGTTTGTTTGCAAATGCTTATTATGAGCCCTGCAAATAAAAATGAACAAATGTCCGAGGAAATCATGTTTCTTTTTCTGCCTTTGGACAAAGCCAATTTAACCAATGTTTTTATTTATCTCTCCAAGGAGAAGTTGAAAACCATCCTTCCATTTAGCTGTGTCTTCTTATTTTGTCATTTGGTTTTATTTACGGTGAGAACATCAAGATGGATGGGATTTAGCTCCTCTTGTGAGCTGTGAAGTCCCTGACACTGGATGAGGCTCTCACATTTAGAAGACCAAAAGCTAAGTTCATGATTCTAGATGGTCTAAAAGCCATCTAATTCTTTAAAAGCTCTCCCTCCTTTCCCACCTACCTGTCATAGTCATTGTACAAAAATAAAGGGGAGCTACCCGGGGACTGAGATCAGGAAGAACTTCCCACCATTAGCACAGGAGTTCCTAATCTAGGGTCCATGAACTTTTTTTTTTAATATTTCATCATTACTGGCTTTCTTTGTATGACAATTTGTTTTGTGCATTTAAAAACATTATTCTGAGTGGGAAACCAAAGGATTAACCAGATTGCTCAAGGGAAACCCCTGAATCAGTACTATCCAGAAGTGGAATGGAAGTAGTGAACTCCTCTTCACTTCCTTCTGGGGCTCCTTTCTCCTTTCCTCCTCCTGACTGGACATTGAGCCCCATGTTCCTTCTCCATGTGTGTGGGAAGGAACCTTTGCTCAGGTTCACACATCACCCTTTCCAAGTAATAGTGGGCTAAGACCTTCCAGGCAAGTTCCTTCCCATCTCAGTTCACCCCATTTGGCTGAGTAGAGAATTACCAACTACAATCCTCCCGGTAAGATGGAGAATCACTGAGCCTTACCATCTATACTGTCGATCATCATCCTTCAGACCTCCAAGTAGAACTCAAATCTTTCAAAATGCTCTTAGAACTCCTGAGTTTTGCTATCTTCCCTAAATCTGCACCCTTTGGACCACTGGATCCTCTCATTGTCCCCAAAGTGGAAGCCTCTTTCATGTATTATCTGCCCAAATTGGACTGGGAGTGCCTTGAGAGCAGGACTCTCTTACTTTTCTATTGGCATCTCCAGTGTTTAGAATAACTCTTGGCACAGAGTGCTTAATAAATAGCTTTTTCATGCATTCATTTATCCATTCATCCATTAATTCCTTATCCCACAGGGGCAAAGATCTCCTTTTCTACATTAATGTAACTGGTCTCATCTCTTCATTGAGGCTCAGCCATCAGAGATACTTCTGCATACGTGCTTCTCTCTACCCACCCTCCAAAGTATTCCCACATACAACACAAAAGACATAGCTTTGAGGCCCAGCACTGCTATTAGTTCACAATATGACTATGGGGAAAATCACCTAAAACTTCCCTAGAAGTGGCAGGAAGAATAGAGGGTGGAAGCTGTAGCAAGTGGACTAGGGAGGAAGGGTAGGGTTGATAGAGGGAACAGGGAGCTTTCTGAGAAGAACTTACTGGTTCTTGGTACCAGCAGGTTCATGACTTTCCTCTAAATTTGGGGCAATATAATTTACAAACCCTAGGCAAGAGCCCTGCACTCCATTCTCTCTGGCCCTTTTCTCTTCTCAAACAAGGAAGACTAATGAATGGAGAAGAGGAGGCAGAGCTATACAAAGGGATTGTATGATGTAGAGTAAAGACCGATAAATATGGAGTCAGAAGACCTGGGTTCAAGTCTGTCCTTACTATCTATGTGAATTTGATCAAATAACTTAATGTCTCTGGGCTTTGATCTCATCATCACCAAACAATGAGATTAGATTATGCAATCTCTATAGTTCTTTCTTGACCATTCTGTGATTCCTTGACCATGGCCTATGAATGAAAGGGGTGAATTTGGAATCTGAGTCCCTGGCTAGGAAGAGCTTGGGCTCCTCCACAGTGCCAATACAAACTCTTAGTTTATTAATATGGAAAACTCAAAGCAGTGGAGTGTGTGTGTGTGTTTATGTGTGTAAGACAAACAGACAGACAGACAGAGATAGAAAGAGCCAGAGATAGGCAAAGGCAGACAGAGATAGAGAGAAAAGAGAGGTGTAGAGTGAGAGAGAGATGGGGAAAATTTAGGAAAGGAAAAAGGAATTGAAGTATAGGATTAGGAATAGAATGAGGGGGAGGACCCAGAGGAAGGTGGAAAAGATAGGAGTCAGTAATAGGTAATAATAGGATAATAATAACTAGGGGATAATAGGCAAAAGGATAGGAGTAATGGTGGAGAAGAGGCATGCATCTGAGGGCTTAAGAGGATATCACTATTCCCTTTATATGACTTGGGAATCCTGCAAAAATGCAAGACTACGTCTCACCACCTCATGATCTCCCAGAGGTTGACAATAGCTATTAGGAAAGGAATAAATAAAAAAATTATTTAAGTAAAATAAAAATTAATTTTAAAAATAGGTTAGGAGACAAATTCAGCATAAAACAAATCATTACAGTCAGAGAGAGGTCAAACTTGAAAGAAAGATGTCTCCAACTTTTGTTCCCTTCCTTCCTTGTATGCACATTTAGCCAGAGTTGTCAGCCCATAACATGCTCCCCCACCCTTCAATATCGTGGGCATTTTCATGATTTTAACAGGAATGAAGATGCTGCCTGAACCAGACCATAAAGGTCTACTAATTAAAAATAATCAGCCAGGTCCAAGGAAAATCATGCAAAGGATTGAAGACAAATATACACACTTCTTTACTTAACCATTTCTTTTTATAGAGGCAGCTCAATGGCATAGAGGATAGAGTGCTCATTTGGAGTCTGGAAGACCCGAGTTCAAATCCTAATTCAGACATTTGACCCTGGGCAAATCATTTAACCTCTTTCAACTACAGTTTCCTTATCACTAAAATGAGTATAATAAGAACCTTACCTCTCAGGGTTGTGAGGATAAAATGAGATAATATATTTAAAATGCTTCATAAATATAAGGTGCTTTGTAAATTCTAGCTATTATGATTAGGACTATCTTATGAGTGAGAATGGCATGGTACAGTGAAAAGATCATTGGTCTGGGAACCAGAGTACTTGGGTTCAGATCTCACTTCTGGCACTACCTGTGAAACCTTGGGCAAGTCACTGGGTGGCAGATTCCTCATTTAGTGTCTAGCACAAAGCTTGGCACGGTTTTGTATGTTTTAAATAAGTATTTGCTAATATTAATTAATTAATCAATAGTTTTATTGTTTGATATGTAATAATAAATCATTAATAAATAAAGTATAATTAATAGAATCAGTGTTTAATAAATATTTGTAAAAATAGAGGATTGGATTAGATGGCCTTTTAGGTCCCTTTTAGCTCAAAACTTATGAAACTTTGGTCCTCTGAAAATCAGAAGACCTCCATCAGAGACATCTATGACCTTGGACAAGTCACCTAACCTCAGCTTCTTTGGCTTTAAAATGGAGAAAACAATCTTTAAGACAGTGATGAAGATTAAATGAAATACTGGACGTGAAAAGGGGCAATGGGGCATAATGGCTAGGGAGCTGGCCTCAGAGCCCATAAGATCTGGATGACAATAATCGATCTTCCTCCTACTTTATGTGCTAACTGTTGGAGCTGTCCATAGCATGGTTCTGAAGAGCCATTCTGAAACCTAGGGATGTCAAATGACTTGCTTAAGGTTACACAGGTTACATGTTGACTTCAAAGTCAATGAATACATGTCCCTTCTGATAATCCATATTCCCCTACTTTTTCCTTTGCTTATCACACTTTTATTCTCATCCTATTGGCCTGGGGCAGCTATCAGATTGCCCCCTTGGGGCCCAGACTCACCTCCTCCCACTGGTGGATGTATCGAATGAGGCGGGAGAGACGCAAGAGGCGAAGGAGGCTCAGGATCTTGGTGAATCGAACAATGCGCAAGGCCCGTGCTGTCTTATAGAACTCAGAGTCTATCCGTGTCTCCACAATGAGGAAGATGTAGTCCACAGGGATGGAGGAGATGAAGTCAACCACAAACCAACTCTTCAGATATTTCATTTTGATCCTCTGAGGGTCCAATATGATCTCCGTGTTGTCCTCTACAACAATGCCTGTCCGGAAGTTGAGGACAAGGTCAATGAGGAAGAAAGTATCCGAGACCACATTGAAGACAATCCAGGGTGTTGTATTCTCATCCTTGAAGAAGGTGATGCCCACAGGAATGATAATCAGGTTCCCCACCATCAGGAGCAGCATGGTCAGGTCCCAGTAAAACCTGTGAAGAGATCAAGAGACAGAGAGGTCACTCAGGGAGAGACCCCAAGAGAGACAATCAGACAGCTAGAGAGGGAAAGACAACAAGGCATGTGTACCAAGAGAAGGATGTAAATAGACATGAAGGAGAGAAAGAGAATTATGGGTGAAATGGGGGGAGAGATAGAGAGAGAGGGAGGGAGGGAGGGAGGGAGAGAGAGAGAGAGAGAGAGAGAGAGAGAGAGAGAGAGAGAGAGAGAGAGAGAGAGAGAGAGAGAGAGAGAGAGAGAGAGAGAGAGCAACAAGGCAGATGAGATGAGAAGAGAATCACAGAGGCCCTTGCCTCAATGGCAGGGACTGACCATATGCTACCATTTTCTGGAATTTTCTTAAATCTTATCCTTCTAGGAGACCTTTCCATTCCATTCAATCCAATTCAATTTGATTAAGTCCAGAAAACATTTCCTAAGTGCCTCCTCTCAGCAGAGCACTGTGCTAGAATGGTTGAGATCCCAAGTTTAGATAGGGCAGGGTCTCTAAGTACAAGTGAGAGGCAGTTTTCTCCCTTTTCTCCCTTACCCTCATGCTGACAGGACCCCTTACTGGCTATGCCTGTATCCCCACTGAGAGAAAATCAGTGCAAAAATAAATAAACAGGGATATCAGGGAGGGAGCCCAGGCAATGTGGGAAAATAATCTCACTCCAGGAATGTCTTTTAGAACAGTTTTGCTGAGCAATTTGTAGGGCATCCAATATGGAACATTGCTCAAATGTGAATAAATCAATTCCACTCACATCAACCGGTCTATGTTGACCACACAATGTGTGCCCAGCTCTGTGCTAGGCTCATTTGGGTAGATGAGAGAAGAAGGGGCTCCTGCCTTCCAGGAGAGGGAAGTAGCAAATAAAAAACAACTATAAAATCATATAAAATAGAGGAGTAGTCTGCCTCACTGGACAGAAAGCTGACCTCAGGCTGAGAAGGGGAGAGTTCAATACCCACTTCTGATACACTCTGGCTATACATCCCTGGGAAAATTACTTATCTTCTTGATGTTCTAGGCAACTCTCTTAAGACTAAAAATTGTAGGGGGCAACTAGGAAGCACGGTGGACAGAGATCCAGACCTGGAATCAGGAGGACTTGGATTCAAATCTGGATTCAGAAATTTCCTAGAAATAGATTTTGAGTGATAAAACATGTATAACCCAGTGGAATTGCTTGTCGACTCCAGGAGAGGGGAAGGAAGAGGAGAGGGAGACAACATGAATTGTAACTATGGAAAAACATTTTAAAATTAAAATTAAAAAATAGACATTTCCTAGCTATTGACTCTATATAAGTCATTTAACCCCAATGGCTTAGCCCTTATCATTCTTCTGTCTTAGAATTGATTCTAAGATAGAAGGTAAGAGTTTTTAAATTTAGAAAGGATTATCAATTGCAGAGAAAGTAGTAACCTACATGGATAGAGGGCATTCCTTATACTAGTGAAATCACAGGTCCAGTCCCCATTCCTATTAAGCAATGGCCACTCAAGTGAGGGCTTTGGAATCTGAGAGCTGCTGCACTTGAAGAGGACAGTGTTCAGAACAGGTGTTGGAGCAGGATTAAGGAAGGTAATACTTGAGTTGGTCCTTGAAGGATATAGATCTATGGAGAGGCAGAAGGGACAGGTGAGGACAGGCCAGACAAAAAGGGACAAAGGCTCTCGGAGAAGAGAATAAACATGTCTCATGCTTAATCCAAGTAAGAGAAAGAAGAGAGGGTTAGTGGTATTCATTTGGGGGAAATGGGTAAAGGTGCTGGGCTCCATGGACCCTTCTGCCCCATAAGTAGTTATTCCCACAGTGGATATTAGCAATACCATCAGTGATATGAACAGATGATGGCTCAGGCTGGCTATTCCCCTTCCTGACCTGGGCTGCTACTTCATCACTAAGTTGCTAAGCCAAATAGCCTCCATGTACTTGGGTGACCTTGTACTGTACTGCTGGGGCTATTCTCTAGGTACAAAAGGAAGACTGCTTAGCTAGGTGGACACTTTCCCAGAAAGCCATCTATGGACCCTAGCTCCAGAACTGGTTGGGGCCATTGCCATGAAATCAGGCCAAAGGGCAAGGTCTCCAAAGGTGCAAGACTCTTGTGCCATGTCCCCAAATCCAAGAGAAAGGGCTAAGAGGGTAGGATGTCGGTTACCAGAAAAAGATGAGGGAGGGAGAGCAGGAAGGAGTGAGGGAGGAGAAGTCTGTTCCAGGAAAGTCTGTTCAGTCCAGTTGATATTGCCAGGTTTCTGCCGCAAGGAAGTCAGTCAAGGCAGGGCTAGAGGTCTGCCATTAGCTAATTCATATACATGAGGTAGGTTCTGCCTTAATTGATAGTGTATACATTAAGTGTGTGGCCAGGACCCTGGCCTCTCTCTTTGGTGGCTTTTTCCCCCTTCTGGGTGCTGCTTTTGTGCCCTTTCCCAGGGTTCCCCCGGTATATTGACCCTTCTAGTGAGATACCCTCTTCTCCTCTCAGGTGTGAAGAGGAGGTGTGTATATGGGGGAGGAAGGACAGAGAAAGAGAGACAGAATGAGAGGGGGGAGAGAAAGAGAAAGACAGAGAGACAGAAAGAGACAGAGAGACATGGAGACAGACAGAGGGACAGAGAGACAGAATGAGAGACAGAGACAGACAGACAGGGAGACAGAATGAGAGACAGAGAGACAAGGAGACAGAATAAGAGAGACAGACAGAGAGAAAGAAACAGAGACAGAGACAGAAAGACAGAGAGGCAAAGAGAAAGAGAGGGAGGGAAAGTGGCAGGAACAGAGACAGACAGAGAAACAGAGAGATAGAGAAACAGAAACAGAGAGGTTACACAATTTTAAAAAGAAAAAAAAAACGAATCTGGAGGATGCAATTCTTACCCCACAACCATGGCAATACATGGGGAATGATCCTGATGAGTAACAAAAGAAGAACGCTCCTGAGCTGTGATTCCAAAGGGGGCTCTCCAAGGAACTTAGAATGAGCATGAAATGGACATGTCAGAAGCAGGAATACCCAGGGTAAAGTCAAGAGTGGCACGGAACAGAATATGGCCTCAGACACTTCCTAACTGCTTGACCCTGGACAAATAATTTAATCCCCATTGTCTAGCTCTTCCTTCTCTTTGGCTTTGGAACCAATTCATGGTATTGATTCTAAGATGTGAAGTAAAGGTTTAAAAAAAAGAGAGGTATGGAAAAGGAAGATGAATGTAAATGAGTCCAGAAATACCCCAAATCATTCTATGGATAAAACCAAAAACAAACATGCAAACAAGAGCATAATTTTTAAAAATGGCAAAGCAAAGTCCCTGCTTTGATACTTTCTAGGTATATATCCACAGGCAAGTCACTTATCCTTTCTATGCCTTGGTTTGCTTATCTATAAAATAGAAATAATAATACTTGAACTATACTCTTCAAAGGATCTTTGGGAAAGAACTGCTGTGAAAATCGTTAAGTGCTGTACAAAGTGAAGTCCCATTAATATAAAGAAGAAAAACAATAAAGAATGCTGCTTGGGGTCAGATACAATCAATAGTGTGCTGATAAATGTTTAACCACCTGCTTAAAAATAATATACAACAGCTAGGTGGCTCAGTGGATTGAGAGCCAGACCTAGAGAAGGAGGTTCTGAGTTCAAATTTGACCTCAGATACTTCCTAGTTGTGTAATTCTGGGTAAATCACTTAATTCCCATTGCCTAGCCATATTGCTCTTCTGCCTTGGATTCTAAGACAGATAGTACGGGTTTTAAAAAATAGTAATACACAGCAAGATACACCTTTAAGTTTAAATCGACAGTATCAACATTTATTCCATCTATTTCTTAAGTCTACACAAATCAACAAAGCAATAAATCAAGCCCTGGTTTGTAGCATTTGAAGATTTTTGAGGTGTCAGTGCTCACACTGAAAATTTAACAATGGGATCTGGTTTGAGCTGGCTCTAACACAGCTCAAGATACTGTAATGTTCATAGCAATGGTGGAGAAACAGAACAACTTAACTTCCATTTTTTCCCATATTCTCCTATTAAGGAGAAGACTTCCCAAGGAGAGACAGAGCAAATAAAATTGAGAGAAAATCCAAATGTGAGATAACTGAGGAGACATTAAAAATTCAATGAGCTTCTGCCAATAAGTCAAATAATTCACATCCCCCTAAAGAGAAAAAAAAACTTGCAAATGTGAACTCTGAATCTATCTCAGCAATTTCTGAAGAATCCCTGGGAGCAAGGGAGGTTTGCAACTGGAATGTTTCAGTTTCCTAAAAGGGGAGAGGGGAACTCCAGAAATTACAGACTAATGATTTTGCCACTATTCCCAAGCAAAATTCTAGAAACTATTAAACAGAAGGTTTGTGAACACTCAAGGTAATCAATGAGAACTAGTATGGGTTAAATTAGAATTCATGCCAGATACATTTCTTTTCTTTTGGTGATGGACTCCCCGGTCTTAGCAGGTTAGGCAAATGCTACAGACTTCATATATCTCAACTGTAAAAAGGCATAGGATAGAATCACTCTTTTATCTGTCAAGGAGAATGTTTGTTGGACCAGAATTGGATAGTATTGATTCTACAGACAGAAAACCTGGGCTCCAATCCCAGGTCTGCTTCTCGCTACCTATCTGAATCTGAGTAATTCCCTTCAATACCCAGAGCCTCGGTTTTCTCATCTGTGAAATGAGGGGTTGGATTTGTTGGCCTCTGAGGTCCCTTCCAGATCTAGATATGGAATGAGTTGTCACTAATGAATCTCTGGTGCATTGCAGTGATCACGGTCTCCGTTCCAATAGATTCTATCCTCTCAATGATTCTTAAAGATGGAAGACTCTAAGGAAAATTGGTCAAGAGATAATCTAAACTCCTGACAAGGGAGCAATTGATAACAGAATATAGCTTCCTCAAGTCACCTGACCCACATAAACTTGGATAAGACTGCAGAATCACACTTAAAAAAAAACAAACAAACCCTTAATTTCTGTCTTAAAATTAATATTAAATATCAGCTTTAAGTCAAAAGAGTGGTAAGGAGTAAGTAATTAGGGTTAAGTGGTTTACCAGTGGTCCCACTGCTAGGAAGTGTCTGAGATAAGATTTGAACCCAGGACCTCCCATCTCCAAGCCACCATTTATTTCTTAGGTAGCATGAAACATAGGAGATGTCCCATGGAAGTCAGTCAAGAAGTATTTATTAAACACCTCCATGTGCCAGAGATAGACAAAAACACCTTCCCTGCCCTCAAAAAACTCACGTTCTAATGGAAGGGACAACATGGAAACAATTCTATATATATGAGACAAAAACTGCGTAAATGGGAAAGGCACTGGTAGTTGGGAAGTGGGAAAGCTGGGAGGGAGGTAGTATGATAGAATAAATATTGTATCTAGAGTGTGAAGACACGGGTTTGAATCCTAATTTGGTCACATTACTACCATTATGACCTTGGGCATGTTACTTAGCTCCTCTGGGGCTTAGTTCCATTATCTATAAAAATTAGGGTATTGGACTCTGTTAACTTTCAAGTTCCCTTCCTGCTACATATCTATGCTCCTGTGACTGATGACAGTCAAATGTTACCATTTTCAAGACCTTCAGTCTATTTTAAATTTTGTAGTCTAGAAGAATGAAAATTCCTTGGGGGCAGAAAGTATCTCACTTTATTTCTAACCCCCTTAGCCTGGCACACAGTAAGCGTTTAATATATGTTTGTTGAGAAAGCAGCTAAGTGAATCAGTGGATAGAGAGTCAGGCATAGAGATGGGAAGTCCAAATGGGAAGTTCAAATGTGGTCTCAGATACTTCTTAGCTGTGTGACCTTGGGCAAGTCACTTAACTCCAATTGCCTAGCCCTGACCACTCTAGTGCCTTCTAACCAATACTTAGTATCAATTCTAAGATGGAAGATGAAGGTTTTTTAAAAAAGCATTTGTTGATTAATGGAACAGTAAGTTGAATGCTAATTCCTGGCAAAAGCCTAGACTGGATTATGAATGAGATTTTTGAGAGCCTTTAGAAATGGAGGCAGTGATCACTGATTCTTTAACTGTCTCTTTAACATTCACATCACTGACTTGGCGAGTTTTTCAAAGATGTGGATGAAATAAAGTTGAGTAAAATGGAAAATATGTTAGACGAAAGAATTAGGAGGATCTTGACAGACTGGAAAAGGGATTGAATCCAATAAGCTAAAATGTAACCCAATACATCAAAAGAGCTACATCTTGACTGATATAGCTGCTTCCTCTTATTGAGGCAGATTACAGCCCCTCCATACCTGAATATGAATTTATAGATGGCTTCAAGACCTGGTGGTTAACATTTGAGTTGTAAGCATTTCTGAACTTAGCTAGACCAGTCCTTGGGAAACAGCCCATCAACTGACTTTTGTCTAAAATAATAACTAGTATTTAAATAGAATTTGCTATATGCCAAGTACTTTATAATTGTTACCTTACTGGATCCTCACATCATCACTGGGAAGTATTATCTCCATTTTACAGATGAGGAGATGGAAGCTAATAGAGGTTAAGTGACTTGCCCTGTGTCACACTGCTGGTGAATATCTGAAGCTGTATTTGAACTCAGGTCTTCTTGACTCTGAGCCCAACACTCAATCGACTATCCTACCTAGCTGTCTCTTTCCAGTTTGACAAGAATGTCCACAGGTGAATCTCTCAGATCCATATCATGTTGAAATATCAAAAGAGGACTTTGGATGAAATTTAGATTTGGAGAGAAAAGTCCTGCATTTGCATTAAAGGAAAATCACTTGTCCAAGTTCAAGATGGAGAAGACATGTCTAGAAAACCATTCTGGTGATGAAGACTTGGACCATAAGGTCAATGAATCATCCATGTAAGGCAGCAAAGACAAAAACTCATATAAATAGGAGGTGAGAGGCCCCTGCATTCTGCCTGGATCAAAACACATCCATAGCATTACTTTCAGTCCTGGGTGGCCCATTTTAAGAAGGGAATTGTCAAGTTGGAAGAAATTCAGAGGAAGGTGACTGAGAGTGCTTCATACTAAGTGAGGATTCATTGAAGAAACCTGGAATTTTTAGGCTGGAACTGAGAAAGCTAAAGAACCCAAGATCTGTGCTTTAAAATAATTTAAGAATGGTCATAGAGAAGAATGATCTGACTTTTTCAGCTTGACCCAAGAGGGCAGAATTAGGGACAATGGGGCTGGAAGATGCAAAGAGGCAAACTTTAATAACATAAGAAAGAATAACCTAACAGTGATAGCTGCCCAGATTGGGAAGCTTGTGTTTCAATAGAAAGGGCATTCCCCATCTTTGGAAGTTTTCAAGGTAAAGCTGGATGATCACTTGTTAGGGATGATGTTCAGGTTAGGGGGTGAAGCCCAAGTCTGGCTATAGTCATATGATTCTCTGATATCCATGTAGACAATATAGAGAAATGGAGGCTGGATGACAGTATGGCCAGGTGGAATCAGGAATATTGAAATGACTGTACCTTGAGAGTGTTGATCAATACCTAACCTAGAGATAGTTGTAGAGCTGTACAGGGCATAGTTCTGTGGTGTTTTTGAGCACAAAACCACTTTAGGACTGGAAAGAGTATTTGCCATTATCTACTTTGGTCTTCTGATTCTACATATAAGGAAATTGAGGGTTAAAGTCACTTGGTCAAGGTCACACAGCAAATTAGTTAGAATAGAAAAGAAACTAGCTTGGGCAGCCAGGTTGCTCAGTGGATAGAGTACTAAGCTTAGAGTTGGGAAGATCTGGGTTCAAATTTTACCTTAGGCACCGTCTTCCAGCTGTGTGATACTAGACAAGTTATTTAACTCCAATTGCCTCACCCTTATCATTCTTCTGACTTGAAACCAATACTCAGTATTGATTTTAAGACAGAAAGAAAGGATTTTTAAGAAAAAGAAACTAGCTGCATAAGTACAAAATAGATAATGATAGATTTAGAACAAAAAAGGATCATAGGATCATAGATTTAGAGCTGGAAATGACTTTAGTGGTCATTGAATCCAATCCCCTCATTTTATAGATGAGGAAATAAGGGCAAAGAAGGATTAAGTGACTTGCTCAGAGTCACAGAGCTAGTAGGTAAGGTTATGAGCATAGATTATCCAGAGTCCAAGTTCAGCACTCCATCATTCTAACCCCTTTACTTTAGAAATCATCTGGTAGAGCCTCTGCATTTGAAAGAGAGGGAAACAAGAACCCTGAGAGGTTCTGTGTTTTGTCCAAAGTCACACAATTAAATAGTAGCTCTTGTTCTAAGCTCACCATTCTTTCCATTGCACCATCACCATGCCTAACTTAAGGAGACCTTGCTTGTCAGTAGTTCATGTGGGAAAAAATATAATTTAGTATTTCTTTAATTATAAACTGGACTGAGAGCTCAAAAAACTACAGTATAGGAGCACAATGCCTCTATTTTGGGCATCATATTTTCTGAGTGGTGCTGACAAACTCAAGCTTGTTTAGCAAAGGGAGAAGATGGCAAAGGTCCTGGAAACCATGTCATCCTGCCCAGATGAAAAGGGCAAAGTGGACTAAGAGTGCTGGCTCCAGTTACTCTAAAGATTTGGAATAGCCTTGAAGCAGATGGTCAGCAGAGCTGACTTGAAGGGAAGTCTCTAGTGGACTGCCTTAGGGCTTTGTTCTTGGCTCACATTTGTTCAACATTCTTAGCCATAGTTTAAATAACAATACATATGTCATGTTTTTCAAATTTGTATATGACATGAAGTTGAATAAAATTGCTAATATGTTGAATAAAGGAATTAGGATGTATAAAAATCTTGCTAGGTGAAAATGGGTCGAATTCTAATAGGTTGAAACGAACTGGCAAGTAGGGTCATTGGGGCAGAAAACATCTCAGAAAAATGTAATACAAAATGCAGGGACACACTAGGAGGGCAGGCTGAATCACTGATGGGAATCCAATCAGCTCAATACAAACAAAACAGAGGGATAGATCTAATGATGGAGCGCCACAGTCCAGGCAGGCACTGGATGAGGCTAAGAGAGAAGAGGAGAGGCTTTAGAGCAGTAGGGTTGATGTAACACATTGACAGGTTCAGAGGCTTTGTAGTATAAGAAAACCTGATATTCTAAAAGAAAATGGATTGACTACAAAGATTCTGATTCAATGTAAGAAGTCACCAAAGAAGAGAAGACACAGGGGAGATAAGATAACCATCATCAAGTACCTGAAGGGTGTTATACAAAAGAGCATTTAGACTTGTATTACATGGCTCCAGAGAGCAGAACCAGGAGCAGTAGGTAGAAGGCACAGAGAAGTAGATTTAGGCTCCATGTCAGAAAAATCTTCTTAACCATTGGAGCTGTCCAAATCTGGAACAGGTTGCCTTGGAAGAAAGTGAACTCCTCATATCTGGAAATCTTCTAGTGATGCCTGAATGACTATTGAGGGAAATGTTGTAGAAGGGATCCCTGTTCAGGTCTGGGTTAGACTAAGTGACTAGTAAAAAAGAATGCTGTATTTGGAGTCACAAGACATGTGTTCAAATCTCAACTCTTCCATTTAATTATTTGAAACTTCTTTGAACCTCAATTTGCTCATCTACTCATCTGTAAAATGGAGAGTTTGATTAGACTACTTCAAATATTTCTCACAAGTCTAAATAGATTATTCTACATCCTTTCCAGCTCTGAGATTCTGTGACCTCAGAAGGGAGTCATCCAATAGGCTTCCTCATGGAATAATGACCTCCTTGTTACTCTAAGCATTTGAGAAGGGAATGGATGATAACCTCTCAAAGATGCTGCATGGTAAGGCCATGAATTAGAAAATCCTATTAGAAAATCCTACTATTCTTTAGACAATGAAACACCAGTGGTAAAATTTGGGGCATCAGTAAAGGGGATATTTTTTGTTAAATCTCAATGCAAAGAATTCTGTGATCTCTTTCTATTGCAGGTTGATCTTATATTGTGAGTAACCACTTATGTTTTGATATAATCTTATCAGAGGACATAAGGCTCATCTATAGTTACACAGATGCTAAGTGGAAGAGTCAAGATTTGAATCCAAGTCTTCAGATTTCAAGACTATGGCTCTTTCTATTGGACCATACTTTCTCCATTAAAAACACCTCCTTTCCTTAAAGTTTAAAACACTGAGTCCATTTTCTATTGATTTGTCTCACATGGATTATTAACTCCAGGTTATAGCTAGAGCATAGAGATTAAGCAGTTTAATCAAAGTTGCACAACAAAGTTAGACATATAGGTCTTGGCTTTATTAGCATCCTGTTTATAGACTGAAGTGCTAGATCATGGATCCAGCAGGCATAGACATATGCTGCTTTTTTTCCAGGTCCCAGGGGTGAGGACAGGGCACCTGAGAGGAAAAGCACTGACTTCTAACCATGTGCGTCTTGGCTTGGCGATCATGCCCTGGAGATCCTGCCAGAGCTAGGTGGCTCTGAGCCAGGGACCCAGTGTGAAGGGCATGAAATGATGGTGCAGTTTCCCCATGCTATTAATTTAGACAGTTACACAATAGCACATAAAGGTGCTAGGCCTAGGGAAAATTAATATGTCTTTCCCCAGAAGAAATAACCTTTCAGCCATCTTTAATCACTCTATTGCAGGGAAGAAAGGAAAAAGGAATGTTGGAGAAGAACTAGCAGAGCATCTTCCTATTTGAACCTGAAAGGAAGTGGCCACTCACAAGGTCCTCCCACCACCCCACAGCATCATAATCAAAGTTGGGCAAAACCACCATCTTCTAGTGTTTGGTTTTCTAAACCAATTTCATCCCTCAATGGTAGGAGGAGAAAATGAGGAACACAGAGGGCATGTAACACAGTTCCTTCCAAAACCAGTCCCTCATCATCTCACACCTGGACTATTGTAATGGCCTTCTGGTTGGCTTCCTTGCCTCTTCCTACTCTAGTCCACCCTCCACTCCATTGCCAAAGTGATTTTCTGCCAGTACAAGTCTGATTCTGTAGCCCCCTTCTCTCCTAACTCAAAAATTCTAGTGCCTCCATATTACCTCTAATACCAGATATAACCCCCCCTGACATTTAGAGCCCTTCACAACCTTTCCAGTCTTCTTGTACCCTATTTCCTTTCATGTACTCTAAGACCTAGCACACTGGCCTATTTACTATTCCTCCCACAAGCCATTCTCCCTCCCTGGGCCCTACTTTTGTCCTTCTGATGCCTGGAATAACATCCTTCTTCACCTCTGCCTCCTGTCTTCCCTGGCTTTCTTCAAGACTTAGATCATTTTTACCTTCTGGAAGAAGCCCTTCTTTGTAATCCCCCACCCCATGCTAGTGCCTCTCTCTCTGAGATTACCTTCCATTTACCTTTTCATGTATCTTTTTTAAACCCTTACTTTCTCTCTTAGAATGAATGTCGTGTATTGGTTCCAAGGTAGAACAGTAAAGTCTAGGTAATAGGAATTAAATGACTTGACCAGGGTTACACAAGTAGGAAGTATCTGAGGCCAGATTTGAACCCAGGATCTCTTGTCTGCAGGCCTGGCTTTCTATCCACTGAGCTACCAAGATATATCTTGTATTTACATGTTTTTACTCCATTAGGATGTGAGTTCTTTGAGGCTACGTTTTTGTCTGTCTTTGTATCCCAGGCACTTAGCAAAGTGCTTGGCATCTAGCAAGTACTCGTTAATAAATGCTTGTTTCTGACAACTGACTTCCAAAGCCCAAATCTCAGACACTATTTTCTGTCTCCTCAAGAAAATTCTTGATCTCTTTTGTTTTTACATCACCTTCATTGTTTCATGTTTTTCTCTTCTCTTTCCCAGAGAGCCGTGCCTTATAACAAAGAATCCAAAATGGGGTATGGGGAGGTGGGAAACCAAGTTAGCCAAGAAAACCTATTGAAAAAAGCCTGACTTGATATCTAGTTCACATTCATAGGCTCCCATCTGCAAAAATGAAGTATGTCAGGGTGGGAGGGAGAAGGAAGTGTACAGGACTCTTTAAGAATCAAGAAAACTGAGTTAGCCTCCAGGAAGGAGAATTCAATTCAGTTCAATTCACTAAGCATTTATAAATGCTTATAGCTGGCAACCTTGGCTGGGTCTGGGGCTGCAAGGATGAAAACAAAGCATAGCTTTGGGCTGCTGCTATAGGTCTTCAGGCAAATTTTAGAATTTATCAGAAAAAGCACTGACAGAGGTGGCTAGGTGGCTCGGTGGATAGAGATGGGAGGTCCTGGGTTCAAATTTAGCCTCAGACACATCCTAGCTGTGTGACTTTGGGCAAGTCATTATAATCCCATTGCCTAGCCTTTACTGCTCTTCTGTCTTGGAACCAATACTTAGTACTGATTCTAAGATTCTTTAGGAAAGAAAGAAAGAATATTGGGTTTAGAATCAGAAGATCTAGATTCAAATCCTACCTCCATAACTTACCAGTTGCATGATCTTGTTCAAATCATTCAACCATAACGTGACTCAGTTTCCTCATCTATAAAATGAAGGGTTTGGACTAAATGCCCTATAAGTTCCGATAGAGTTCTAAATCTGTCCCTGAACCCCAACTCTCATACCCCCTAACATGAGGGAACCTTAGAACTAGAATGGGAACTTGGACATCATTTAGTTAAACCCTTTCATGTATAGATGAGAAAAGTAGGAAAGGAAACAACCTGTTTAAGATTATATCTCATGGGAACCTAGTTCTGAGCTGGAAAGAACCTCAGAAACCTAGTCTAAAATCACCTCATTTTGTAGGTGCAAGCTTCAGTAACTCATCTATGGTCTCACATCTAGTAAGTCATAGAGCCTACCTCCAAATAATGGATGTATCTGCTAAGCCACACTGCCTTTCACCCTGATTTATTGGCCAAGGCAGAGAGAAACCAGTTCACAAAATTCAAGATCTGAAACTGGAGAAGCCATCAAACCCCAAACTGTCATTTGACAGTTGAGGAAACCAAGGTCCAGAAAGACTAAATAACTTATACAAGGTCAAACAGAATGACCTGGGAATCCAGATCCTCCATCTTGAGGGGCAGGGCTCTTACACTTGAGTTAGCAGAACCAGTATTATGTAGCCAGTATTCTTGTTCAGAGATGGGTTGGAGAGACTGGAAGACAGATAGTCAGACTTGAAGTAAAGATACTTGGCTGTGGAACTGAACCCCTGGAGGAGCTCATGCAGGAGACCTCAGACTGCTTTTCTTTTAGACAGCCACCATGGTGAGAGTAAAGGCTGACTTAATTTCCTTGCCTTTCTGGAGGTGTGAACCTCTGAGAAAGGCCCATTGTTTTGAGACTCCTTTCCCCTGGCTGGGGCTTAGAATTTCTACCTGACTCTGAGAAAGCCAGAGTTCTCTCTCCCTCTTTCTCTACCCTTTTATCTCTTCCTTAATATCTCCCCTCTATTGTAAAAATAAACTACCATAAATTCCATTCATTTTAGTAATTCAGTTTAGGATTTAGAAATCAATTCTCTGGTGACCACCAATTAATTATTTCAGTCCAACCATAAAAAATCTAACATGAATAAGAGAACACACATATGTGTGTAGATATATATGTGCATATATACATATAGGAATAAAATAAAATATAAAGACAAACACATACAAATAAAACTGTGTGTATGTACAGATGCATGTACACACATACATACATAGACACACACATTCTCTTCTGCCCAAGTGGAATCATTGACACAATGTAGGTTTCTGTGAGGCCACCACACATATACCTTGTGATATCTATACAACTCTAGTGCAGAACAAGCACTAAGGTAGCTTCTAAAATTAACATAAAAGAGAAAGAAAGAAAAAGAAAAAGAGGAAGAAAGAGAAGGGAATGTAGGAGGGAGGAGGGAGGGAGAAAGAGAAATGAAGAGGATGGGAGGGAGAAAGGAGAAAAAAGGAAGAGAAGGCAGGATTTGGCAGAGCTGCTACTCCATCCTGTTTCTCTGTTTTCCCCAGCTCCAGATCCCTCAATTACAGAGTGAAGTCGATACAGTAATTAATAGGAGAATGTTTGCATTTCGTGGTCTTCATAAAACCAAATTACATGATGCAAAAATACCCATTTTCTAGCATTGCACATAATGTTTTTGATGAAGAGTCTCAAATGCCCACGGGGTTATTTTTAGCCCCAGCTGGGGTGCCTGTGATGGTTTACAAACAACGTGGTTAGCACGCTGATGCACTGGTACCATTACCCTCCCAGAGGATGGACTGTCTGTCAGGATTCCTGCACAGTCCATGAGTCACTGCACAGACAGGACCATACATATGCTCCCTGCACCTCACAGAAATTATTAGAGGCTCCTAGATGGGATAGCTCTATTTAAGTCCATTCAAGTCAGGTCACCAAGTGTCAATTTATATGCCTTGCACGGGATGAGCATACTTGTGTTACTGCTGTCACTGCTGCTGCTGAGGATAGCATTTTTAAAGGATGGATAAAAAAGACTGAGAGTTGGGGTGGAGCCACAACTGCTGAGCAGAGCTGTGGGTCCTATGCATATATTTTTGAGAGAGAGAAAAAAAACAACCTACCATTTTTTCAAACAAATGATCAACAAATCAATATTCACTGCTTACCTACTATGTGCAAGACCCAGTTTTGAATATAAAGTCAAAGGAGACATAATCCCTGCTCCCATGGGGGTTACAATTCAGTTAATAAGATAATATTTATGTGGAAATTTGTTTTTTAAAATATAATAAAGAAAAAAGAAGGTAATATTAACACACCTGAAAAATGAAATAACAAAAGAAGGCAAGGATATAAGGATTGCCATAAGGCAGGAGGTGATCAATTTCCAGATGAGTGGTAAAAATGAAAAGTACTTGAGCTCATTGGAGAAGTTACTAGATAGTCTGGAGGCCTACTAGAGATACAATTTAGCTGACTTTTTCAAAAGAGGAGGAATTTGGATAAATAGATTTGGGGGAGGATAGGAGAACAAACATTCTAGATAAGGGAGACAGAATAAACAAATATCTGAAGGTAAAGGATAAGCATATGAAGTCTAGGGGACAGAGGAGATATCTAATCAGAGAAGAGGAATTATGGAGGAGAAAAGTAGGAAATAGAATGTGAGAGGAAGATTGAGTAGTATGGACTCCAATTAGCCTTTTGGAGGCACTCTGGTCAAAAATGATAATTTTCAATTCAATTCAATAACAACCTATTATACCTACAAGGCACCACATTAGATGATCAGGAGATAAGGACCTCATTGGATTGTTGTGAGGATCAAATGAGATAATAATTATAAAGTACTTAGCACAGTGCCTGGCACTTAATCAACTCTATAT
This sequence comes from Monodelphis domestica, assembly GCF_027887165.1. Classification (NCBI taxonomy): domain Eukaryota; kingdom Metazoa; phylum Chordata; class Mammalia; order Didelphimorphia; family Didelphidae; genus Monodelphis; species Monodelphis domestica. The sequence goes on from NC_077227.1 coordinate 46,941,236, forward strand.
GTGTTACTATTTTTATGACAACATCCAGCAGTCTGCTGTGTCTAGAAAGGAGCATTTATTAAAGTGGATAATGTAAAATAAGGCTGAAAAGACAGACTGGAGTCAGATTATAAAGGGCATTAAGTAATAAACTAACGAATCTGTGTTAATATAGGCAATAAGGAGTTACATAAGGTTTTTGAGCAAGAGAATGACATGGTCAGGCTATTTTAGCAGCCTTTGTGAAGAACAAGGTAGAGACTGACAGGGAGAGCACAGGAAGGCTCACATGACTATTCAAGCTAGAGGTGAGGAGGGCTTAGTCTAGGGTGGTGGCAATGTGTGTGAAAAAGAGAAAGGATTTTGAGATATACTAAAGACTGGCATTTTTGAAAGGGTGATGAGTTTAATTTGTGAAATGTTGAATTTGACAATGAAACAATTCACTCAGGTAGATATATTCAGCAGTCAGCTATTGATGAAACATTAGAACTCAGGGGAAAGAATTGGGCTGCATCATCTATGACTTAAAAGTCAAATGTAGAGAGGTGGCAATCAAATACAAATGAGAACAGATGAAATTACCAAAGGAAAGAGAAGGAAAGAGAAAAAAAGAGAAGAAAAAAGAGCTGAAAGATTCATAGGGAGCATCCACACTTAAAGATGAGGAGAATGAAGAAATTTTATTGAAAGAGATTATGAAAGCATGGTCAAACTGGTAGGAGGAGAACCATTAGTTATGGAAACCAAAATAGGAGAAAGTAACAAAAGAAGGTATGGTCAAACATGAAAGAAAGTTCAAGGAGGGTAAAGATACAGAAATGTCTATTGGACTTAATACCTAAAAGGCATCCTTGGAGAGAATAGTTTTGGAAGTGTAGAGGGATCAAAAAGTACAAGAGAATGAATAAGAAGTAGTGGGTTGTAAGGAAGCAGAAGCAGCAATTTAAAGTGATTCTTTTTTTTTTCTATGAAATTGTCCGTGAAAGATATATGAGGTTCCAGGAATTGATGCAGAGTGAGGGGAGCAGAACCAGGAGAACATTGTACACAAAGACTGATACACTGTGGTACAATTGAATGTACTGGACTTCTCCATTAATGGCAATACAGTGATCCTGAACAACTCAGAGGGATTTATGAGAAAGAAAACTATTCACATTCAGAGGAAAAACTGCAGGAGTAGAAACACCGAAGAAAGACAACTGCTTGATTACATGGGTCGAGGGGGATATGATTGGGGATGTAGACTCTCAGTGATCATTCTAGTGCAAACATCAACAACATGAAAATAAGATTTGATCAAGGACATGTGTAAAACCCAGTAGAATTGTGTGTCGGCTACAGGAAGGGGTGGGGGAGGGAAGGGAAAGAATATGATTCTTGTAACCAAGGAATAATGTTCTAAACTGACTAATTAAATAAAATTTTCAAAAAAAAAAGATACATGAGGTATAAGACAATAGCTTGAGGGGATGACAAAGCCAAAGATTTATTTTTTTAAGCTCAGAGAAGATCTTGCCATGTTTACAGGAAGCTGGGAAGGGCTGAGAATGTAGGGAATAACTGAAGATGGGTCAAGGGTAATGATCAATAAAACACACTTCCAGAAAAGGCAGGAGCAGGTAGAATTTGAGTGCAAGTAGAGGCATTAGGATTGACAAGAAGAGCCACTTTGTGCTCTGAGAACAGAGTAAAGGAGGAAAGGATGAGTGAAGACCTAGAGAAATCCTAAAGCAGAAGAAGTGGAATGAGGATACGCATAACAGATGGCTTCAGTCTTAAAGTAAGAGGCAAGGTATTTGCTGAGAGTGTGAAAGGGGCGTGTGGATTTGGGGGCCTGAGAGAAAGGACTAGGAATAATCACGGTAGGAAGTGTGATGGAAAATCAGTTGGTGAAGAATAAAAGGATTACTGTACAGTAGTAAAGGCCCAGACAGTATGAAACTGAAGTGGACCCAACCAGCACAGTTTTCCAACTTCACTTAAAAACATTCTGTAGCTGTTGAGAAATTTTAGAATAGGTCTGAACAAACTCAGGCTTAATGAGTTGCTTTCAGTCCCTGTGAAAGTCACATATCCTTTCCACGCAACGAATACAAAATTCCCTGAGTGCAAGGCAGGCTTGTTCAGGAACTTGCTTAACCACTATTTCAGCACCACAGACAGCGCACAATGCCCAGCACTTGTTTATGGCGAGATCAGTTCCAACTGTTAGGAAAAGGGCTGGGAAATCATGAAGTTTTCTAGGTGCGATGGGGGGGGGGGGGGGGGAGAAGGGGAGGGGAGGTCACTTTCTGGTACTCTGATCCCACTTTGTGGTTTAGTAGAAAAGGCATTGGATTTGGAGTCAGAATCTCAGTTCGACAAACTTAAGCTGTCAAAAATCCTGGTTAAGTCACTTAAACACAATGAATTTGGTTTCCTTATCTATAAAGCTGGTATTAAAAAACCTTGTACTGGGGGCAGCTAGGTGATTCAGTGGATTGAGGCCCGGAGTGGGGAGATCCTGGGTTCAAATCTGATCTCAGACACTTCCTAGCTGTGTGAACCTGGGCAAGTCACTTAATCCCCATTGCTTAGCCCTTTTTGCAATTCTGCCTTAGAACCAATACCCAGTACTGATTCTAAGATGGAAGGTAAGGGTTTAAAAAAACTTGTACTACCTATCACACAATGCTACTATGAGGGCCGAACCAGCTGATGCATAAAAAGCAATTGGCAAACCTTAAAGCTTAATATATTTATATAAGGGAGGTAGAGTGCCAGAGCTGATAAAGAGCAATCTCAAAGCCAGGAAAACCTAGGTCTGAGCACTCCTGTGCAACTGGATTTAACATGTTTTCTAGCTGACTTTCTAAAGCTGCAAGTTGCAGAGAAGGTGCCAAGTTGAATTGGTAGAGGGACTCCCCTTACCTGAGAGTTCCCTAGACTAATGAAATCAAATCCGTGGCTCATACTTACCCTTTATCTTGACTTCTACTTCATCCCTATTTCATAATTTTCCTATTCCAGTTTGCTGCCTGCCTCTACCACTACCTAGCATGATCAGATAGATGGTTGTCAAGTAATGACCTAAGGCAACAATAGATGATAATGGCTTAAGGTGAGCTCCTTCCTAAGTGAATCTGCTTTTTGGCAAAGGACTCCTAGAATATGAAAAGCCTTCAGGATCCAAAGGAAATACTCTCTGGTGGTGATGATTCAGGCACCATGAGAGAAGTGTGAATGTGTGTGTGTGTGTGTGTGTCTAAGTAAGAAAGACAGAGACAGAGAGATTCAGGGAGAGAGTGAGTTTATAGGCCAGGATCTCTCTCAGGTTATGCCACATAAGGATCCACCTCTTCCACTTTTATCTAAAAGCTAGCCCTGCTTGGAAGATGAATTCACAGGTAAGGAAAAGAAAGCCAGTATGGAGAGCTCACTCCTGGGATGACAGAAGGGGTGGCATTTTCTGGGGTTAGCAGTGCTCAATCTCCAGATGTTTTTAAATCAACTAGGTATAATGATTATTCATTATATATGGTGAAATTAAGGCCCATGGGGGAAGGAACTTTCTCAAAGTTTCATGGAACATAGAGAAATCTAGAAAAAGCAGGATGCCTACACCCATTTTTCCCTTTTTTCTCTCCCAACCTACCCCAATTGCACAACTATTGTGAGTTAAGTCTCCATCATATTTTGGATGCCCATTTCCTTTGGATCTTTTTTTTTGGAGAGTGACAGGATGAGCACAAGTGATCCTGACAGGAAAGGGACTGGACAATGGATGGGTCTGATTCAAACTGATCCCACCTTAAACATAGTTCTGAGGATGGGGCAAGTTCATATCAGACAGGCCTTCCTTTTGAAAAAGTCAGAAAACCCCTGATGCCCACTGTGGGTATTCAGGTCAGACTGTGCTCTCTGACTTTCTGTGGGAGGAACAAGTAGAGCTGAGAGGTCACCATCCCTCTGCCTCATGGTGCCTAAAACAGCATGAGACACCAGCTGGGCTGTGGAGATCCAGGCTCCTGGTGCCAACCCTTAGTCTAGGACAAGCAATTCTCTTCCAGGCAGGCTGGTCGGCAGGTGGCCTGTCTCAGTCTCCACTTGCCTAGGGCCCAGCAGGGGAGGATTCAGGCTTGGAGACCAGTTATGAAGAGGGAGAGATGGGAGGGGGTAATGAGTAGACAAAAAATAAAGGAGTGACATTTTGATCTGAGATTCCAAATATTTCTGGTTCTGACTCAAGTGAAAGGTCCTTATGCTTTGGGGGAACAAGAGAGGAGAAAAAGCTTCTGGCCTCACTCAGAGACTTGTGGGTCACTTCTGAGGTTGTTAACTAAGACCAAATTCCCACTTCTTTCATAAAAAGTCCTGGAGAAGATCCAAAGAGTGACAAATTTGGGAGTCGAAAAAGTGTAAGTGGGATGTAGAGATTGAGAAATTCAGACACAACCTTCCTCAGCTCACTCACTCTCATAACTACATACATTCAAAATGCACACATACACACACATACAGATAAACTCAGAATGAGTGAAAGTGATAAGGAATTTTGATAAGGAAAGAGAGAAGGATCTGTTAATGAAAAGTTCATAGGAGCACAGATTTAGAGATGGAAAGGGCCTTAGAAATCCTCTAGTTCAACCCCTTCTTTGAACAGATTAAGAAACTAAGGTCTAGGAAGGTTATGTCTTGCCCAAAGTCAGTAGTAAATAGAAAATTGGTTCTTAAATCACCTAGCTGCCCTGATTCCAAAGATTCCAAAATTCTACCAGCTAAGGGGAAACTAAGCACATTCTTGGACACACTCCTATGTAAATACTAGCACTCCACTGAACACAGACACACTCATAAATGCACACAATAATGAAGGGAAATTCTGGGGCAGGAAGAAAATCTGTGAGGTGTTAGGCATTGGGGAATTCAAAATCCATCTTGTCACTTCCTAGTTGTGTGCATGGGCAGCCAGGTGGTATAGTGGATGGAATGCTGATCCTAGAGTCAGAAAGACTCACCTTCCTCGGTTCAAATCCAGCCTCAGACACTGACTAGCTGTATGACCCTGGGCAAGTCACTTAACCCTATTTGCCTTAGTTTCCTCATTAAAATAGGAATGATAATAGCTCTTAATTCCCAGGGTTATTGTGAGGATCAACTCAGTTAATAAGTGTAAAGTACTTAGCACAGTGCCTGGCATATAATAAACACTATGTAAATATTAGCTATTATTATTGAATAATTGAGTAAACATTTATTGAGTGCCTATTAGGAGTCAGGAAGAATTGAGTTCTACTACAGCCTCAGGTACTTACTAGATGTGTGACCCATGGCAAGTCACTTAACCCTGTTTACCTCAGTTTCCTCAAAAGGAAAATGAGAAGGAAAAAGCAAAATAACTCCAGTATTTTTGCCAGGAAAACTCTAAATGGGGGATCAAAAGGGTTGGACATGCCTGAACAACAATATTTGTGTGCCTACGAGCACCAGTCTCCTCGTATATAAAAGGTCTAACTATACTATTTGTTATGTAACATAACAGCTCTAGAGCTTCGTCTTAAGATCAAATGAGATAATGTATGCCAAGTGCTGGGCAAACCTTACAGTGCTACATAAATGTCAGTTATCATTAGAGTTGCAGTGCCCGAGATTCATCGTCTGCTTCACATGTGCGCACTGAGTCTCTCCAGCTAGACTGGGAGCTCCTCAGGGACAAGAACTGTGTCTTTTCCTATTTCCCCACAACAAGGCAGATCTGTGGTTCTGATATTGTTTCGCCTAAATGGCTTCACTCTCAAATCTGAGAATCAGTGATTCTGAGGAGAAAGGAGAAAGACACTGGGGCCTCGCTTAGGGGGATGGGTGAGGGTTTGGAGCCTCAATAAAGTTATTTATTTTATTTTATCATTGGCCTCCTACAATACTTTTTGTCTGAACCACCCAGTTTAGTACTTAATTATATACCACCTTGTATTTGGAAATAACATTAATGTTTGTTTAGCTATTGGGGGGGAATGTAATACAGTGGAAAGAGACCTATATATGAAGTCTGGGGACTTGGGTTTGAATCCTAGCTCTGTTACTTATTATCTTGGACCAGTAATTTTCCCTCTGTGGGAAAGTTTTCATTTGCTCTTCTGTAAAATGGCAGGGTTGGGCTAGATGATCCCTTGAAGGTTCCTCCAAGCTCTGATTTCTATGATCAATTTCATTTTAATCAAGTCCAACACAGGAGCTCCATCCATATTACCATCAGATTCCTTTTAACAAAGCCTCAAGGACAGGTCAAGAGTAAAGACATGATCCCAATGAGCAGGAGCCCCAGATTGCATGGGCAAGATGTGGATCCCACAGTTTGAGAGTCCCAAGTCTGAAAGGGAAGATAGGACACACAGGATGATACTTAGCAACACTTTTGTAGGAATGACCACACTAATCTCTCTCTTTTTTTAAACCCTTAGTTAACAGTCTTAGTAACAACTCCAAGACAGAAGGACAAGGGCTAGGAAAACTGAGTTAAGTGATTTGCCCAGGATCACATAGCTAGGAAGTATCTAAGATCAGATTTGAACCCACTCCCTCTGAACTCCAGGTCTGGCACTCTATCTGTGCCACTTAGCTGCCCCTGTACATATTAATCTTGACAAGAGGGGGTAGGTGAGTAGCTCAGTGGATTGAGAGCCAGGCCTAGAGATGGGCTGGTCCTAGGTTCAAATCTGCCCTCAGACACTTCCCAACTGTGTGACCCTGGGCAAGTCATGTAACCCCCATTGCCTATCCCTTACCACACTTCTGCCTCGGAACCAATACACAGTACTGATTCCAAGATGGAAGGTAAGAATTTTTAAAAATCCTGACAAGAAAGGAACTGGACAAATGAATGGGTCCCACTTAAGCAGATACCACCATAAGCATAACTATTTTTAACAAAAGTCAGAGTACCCTACTTCCATTCCTACTCAAGTCAGACTATGCTCTCTGAATTTCTGTGTAAGGAACCCTAATTCGGGCCCTCATTATTTCTTGATCTTTGCTGACCCTTCCAAGGATGATTTCCCTCTTCAGGAATTCCCTCTTGAAGTTATGAGCTCCCTCTTCTCCATTTTCTTCATATCAAAACCCCATGACAACATTTTCTGCTATTTACCTTTAACAGTAATCTCTGACAATGAGGAGGCCCTTCTCTTACCAGTACCCCTATGTATGCCCTTCATCCCATCTTTTTTAGCAGATTAACACCTCAGTCATCTATTTTATCTATTTTTCAATATTTTCCTGATTTATGTTTCTTTTGCTGGTACCAACAAATATGTGTAAGTGTCCCCTATCTTTAAAACAGCTCCACTAGACCCTAAATTATCACCCCATCACTTCTTCCTTCTTGTGGGTAGATGCCTTGAGAAACCATCAACCATAAGGGCCTCCATTTCCTTTTCTTTCACCCTCTTCTTAACTCTTGGCAGTCTGGCTTCTGAATTCATCATTCAACCGAAACTGGTCTCTCCAATATTCCCAATGCTCTTAATGGAAGATTTTGCAATCTTCCTCAATGCTTATCCTACTTGTCCTTCCTTCAACATTTAGAACTTTCAACTCCTCTCTCTGGATTCTTGTGACATTACTGGTTCTCCTTGTCTTCTGGTTCTCCTATCTTTCTGACAGACCCTTTTCAGTCTTACCTGATGGCTCATTGTTCATATCACCTCCCTTAACTTCACTTATACTCCAAGGTGCTGTCCTAGGTCCTCTTGCCTCCTTTCCCTGTGCTTTCTTACTTGGTGGCTTCATTAGCTTCCATGGATTTAATGATCACTTCTATGCAAATGTCTCCTAGACCTATACTTCTAGTCTCTCCCCTAACTCTAGTCCTGCCATTTCCCAGGTTTATAACTTCAGCATCATAGAGTGACCTCTACAGTCACTCCAAGTATCCAAATGGATGCCAAATATTGGCATTTCTAACTCCATAATATTTTGTTATTTGCTTCCTTCCCATTTTTCATAGTCATCACTGTTATTCAGGCCCTGGTCACCAATTACTGCAATGGCCTCCTAATTGGTGGTCCTTCTAATAATTTCTTCACTTAAATCCATTTTCTACATGGCTGACAAAATGATTTTCTTTAAGTGAAGATCTGACCATGTTCACTACCCCAGAGATTCTCAAAGGTGGTATGGAGATCTCTAGAGGAATTTGAGACCCTTCTAGAGAGTCAGTGTGGTTAAAACTATTTTCAGAGTAATACTAAGACATTTTGAGTTCTAATATGGTAACTATCAGTAGAAATAACCCACATAAACAAAAGCTCTTTAGGATCCTCAATAATAAATAGGTCCTAGATCAAAAAAGTTGATAAGCACTATATTCCTCTACTTAAAAAATACCAGTGGATCCCCATTGCTTCCAGAATCAAATATAAACTCCTTTGTTTAGCATTTAATCCTTCATACCCTGCCTCTGTTTCTACTCATTACACTTGTATATTCCACTCATTATACCCAAGTTCTTTGTACAGCTCAATCTAAACTGGTCTTCTGTCTTTTCTGCAAACACGGTCCACCTCTGATTCTATGTCTTTTGCACTGGACATTCTGATGCCAAGGTTGCCTTCCCTTCTCACTTCTGCCTCTCAGAATCCTTTACTTCCTTCATCAAGTCTCCACCATCTACACAAAGCTTTTTCTGATTTTAACCACTTTCTTAACTACTATTACCTTCTAGTCATGCAGGAAATCTTGCATTTATTTTGTTCTTATTTTGTGGAGACATATGTGTGTGTGTGTGTGTGTGTGTATGTGTGTGTGTGTGTGTTCCTTTCCATGATAAAATGTAAGTTTCTTGAGGGCAGGGATTGTTTCTTTTTTTGTCTTTGTGTCTTCAGCACCTAGAATAGCACCTGGCATATTGTTATTCTGGTGTAGAGCAGATGCTTAAAAAATGCTTGTAAATGGATTGTGCTTGTCTTAGTGCCCCAATGCCTAGCATAGGTCTTTGAGCATATTACATACTTAATAAATCATCCTTGAATTGAAATTTTGAATAAATTTATAAGAATATGGAGTATAGTAGAATGATTGGGGTGACAGTAATAATAGCATTTATATAGTGTTAAGATTTGTAAGGAGCTTTATGAATGGAATCTCATTTGATCTTCACAGCAATCCTAGAGGGGAGATGCTATTATTATCCCCATTTTATAGATGAGGAAATTGAGGCAGAGAGACATTAAATGACTTTCTCAGAGTCACACAGCTAGTAAATGTCTGAGGCTGAGTTTGAACTAGGGTCTTCCTGTCTTCAGGTCCAGTGATCTAGCTGCCTGAAGATGGGAAAAAGATGAAGTGATATGTGGTTGCTTGTGTGGCGCATTCCCTGATCCAGAAACTCTTGCCACTGATATAGATTAGCAACTGCTCTTTATCCCACAGAATTGTCTCTGGTACTTAAAGATTAAGAAGCAGGGTCACTCAGATCTTATGTATCAAGTTCAGGATTTGAACACAGGTTTTCTGACAGAAAGGTTTGCTCTCTATCTACTTCATGACATTGTTTCATCAAAGGATATGTACATAAGATAAAAAGAAGTAGAGGATTGGTCTGTGGGGAAAGTATTAGATTTGGAATTAGAATTGTAACTCTGAAACTCTTTAGCTATATATCTCTGGGGTTCCTCTTTCCAGAACTCAGTTTCCTCTTCTGTCAAATGAGAGATCTGGACCAGATAGTCTCGAAAGTACCTTCCAATTCTAAATATATCTTGCTCTAAAATCCATGAATAAGTGGGCTTCAGGGGACAGCTAGATAGCTCAGTGGATTGAGAGCCAGGTCCAGAGATGGGAGGTCCTGGTTCAAATCTGGTGTCTGCCTTGGAAGCAGTATACAGTATTGATTCTAAGATGGAAGGTAAAGGATTTTTTTTAAATAGGGGGGGGCTTTAAAATACAGAATTCTATGGACACATAGAGGAACAAAATACATGGACACAAGCATTGGTTGTCTCATTCTGTTACCACCCAAACTGCTGTCTACAAGAATATGGAAAGCCCATATAACCTCCTTCCACTTAATATTTTCTGGGGCAGAGTCTCTGGGGCAGAGCCCTGGATCTGGCTGCCTGTTAGACAGAATGTCTGAGCACAACTCAGAGATAGAAGTGAAGCCCAGAGAGTCAAGGGGCTTCCTATACAGCAAGAAAGTCAAACCCACCTCTAATGAGAATGGGAAAGGAAGGTCGATGGCAGAGGGAGAGAGCAGAAAAGGTCTAAGGCTTTCTGTCATTCATCTCCCTTCCCCATCTCTAACCAGTGCAATTTCAAAAGTCAGTGCTCCTGGCTAGCAAGAGCCTTATTTCCCTATTCTGTAGTGGAAAAAGAAGGGGAACCATATTCCAAATATCTCCTTCCTCCTCCCCAGTGCCCCAGTCCCTGTTTCCCCTCCAGTGACCCCCTCTGCCATTCCCCTTCCACCAGGAGCCCCAGAAGCTTTTCAGCTGCAGGCACCTCCACTCTCAGAGCTGATGAGTGGCCCCACTTCCAGCAGTGTGAGTGCTCCACTGATCCCACCCCCACCTCCCTAGCCAATCATTGAGAGTTCTATTTATAACTCAGGTAAAGAACTCTGATTCAGAATCACATGGATGCCAGGTAGATGACTCCAGGGAGGCCAAAGCGATGGGGCTGCACATTGAAAAAGCCAAAGCAGAATCAGGGCTAGGATATATGCCCCCCCCTACCCTGTACACACACACATGCCCAAGAGCCCCATCCTCTCCCCTTCTTCCCTCTCGAACCTTTGATTCAGATAGGTGGGATGAAGTCAGGAAGATAAAGTGAGAAAATGGGTTTGCCTGTAGGGACAGAGTTGGAAACAAGGATCATCCTTTCATTCATAGGACAGGGTAGAAACTGGCCAGCCTGGGGTAGAGGGAGAATATGAGAATACAGTGCATGTGTAGGAACCCAGGGTGAGAATTGTGAGACCTTATATTAGAGTCCTGGGACGCACTATGTGACCTGGGTAAATCATCATTTTCTGTTGCCTCAGTTTCTTCATCTGTGAAATGAAGAGATTTAGTTAGATGGTTCCTTGTCATTCATTTGAAGAGTATTTATGTATATCTTGAGAAGCATTGGGAAAAATGGTTAGAGAAGGTCTTGATGACCAGAATCTACATTCCCTGAGAGCAGAAGCTGTCTTTTTAAAAATAATTTTGCATCCTGTGTTGCGCTGTGTACAGTATCTTATCCTTGGCAGGTATTTAACAAATAGTCACTAACTGACTGACAGAATGAATGAAGATTGGAAGATCTTGAATGTCAGACTAAAGAACTTAGACTTAATTAACTTTGAAGGTGATAGGGAGCCATTGAAGATTTTAGGGAGAGGGAATGCTTCTTGAAGGTAGGCTTTATCTCTTCTCCTCTCTACCCACCACATTTTGGGTGAGAGGGGTCATCTCTGTCATAGCCCTAGTAAATGATTGAGTAGACTTGGTACTAACAAGTCAATGTGGTTGAGCATGGGAAAGTGACCAGGTATGAGGAATCCTAGTAAAAAAGTGGGAGGAGGGAAATGCATGGCTTTATATGTCAGACCTCACTGACCCTCTGAGGTATTCTTTTCCTTCTATCTAGTCTTATAGTATTTCTAATGACTTATTTACTTCCTCTAGAAGCCCTTGGTGTGGTATTTGGCACAGATTGTTATTTTCCAGTTATGTCTATCTCTTTGTGACCCCATTTGGGGTTTTCTTGGAAAAGAAACTAGAGAGCTTTGTCATTTCCTTTTCCAGCTCATTGTACAGATGAGGAAATTGAGACAAATGGGATTAAATGACTTGCCCAAGGTCACAGAGCTAGTAAATATTTAAGGCCAGACAAACTCAGGAAGAGGAGTCTTCCTAACTTCAGGCTCAGTACTCTGTCCATTTGGGCCATCTATCTACCCCTGTTTGGCACATAGTAGTTGATTAATAAATATTTGTTAACTTAACTTGACTCCAGCTATATCCACATTCCAGGACTGCTAGGAAAAAGTAAGAAGAGGAATGTTACAAATGGTATCCAGAAGTCTCATGAGGACTGATACAGAGTGAAATAAGCAGAACTAGGAGCCCAGGCTACCGAACAACCACAATAATGCAAACAAAACAAGTCTGAAAGATAGCTGAAGTCTGATTAACTGAATTGAGCAGCCTTGATCCAGAAAGAATGGATGATGAAACACACTTCCCTCCTCTTGGTACCAAAGGTCACAAATCATTTCAGACACAGTTACTATGAGACAGGGTCCAATGGGCAGAGGGAGAGGTATAATGGGTAGACTGGGGCAGAAAAACAAGATATCAATAAAACTTTACCAAAAAATAAGGGATGAAAACCCTGGCATTTCTAAATTTTTTTCTAGGACACCAAATTATTTAACAGCCCAACTCAGACTCCCTGAGATGTCTGGATTCATAGTCTAGTTCCTTTCCAAGCCTCAGGCTAAAGGACACTTTCTTGACTCCAAGAGTTTGTGAGGAAATCTATTTGTCAGAGATATTATAGATGTGGTTCGTGTTTCAGGTAGGGGCTAAGTTAGATCAGGAAGGGGTTGATGTCTCTTCTAACTCTGAAATTTGAAGATGCTATGAAGCAAATGATTTCCTTTTAGTACAGGCAAAATGGCCCTTTGGGATATTCATCCTTCTCTTAACTTCAGATCTAGATGCTCTGGGCTAGAGTTCTGGGCACCACATTTTAAGAAGAGCATTGACAAACTGGAGCTTGCCCAGAGGAGGGTGGCAAAGACGATGGGGGGACCAGAAACTAGGCCATGTGAAAACTGTTTGAAGGAACTAAGAATGTTTAGCTTGGGAAAAATAAAACTTGAGGAGGTGATGGAAAAGATGACACAGCTGTCTTTGAAGTGCTGTCATAGGAGAGGAGAAATAGACTTGAGTTTGGTTCTAGTGGATAGAAATAGGTGCAATGGAATGTTATAGGAAGTAGGAGCAGTTAGTTGGCACAGTGGATAAAGCACTAGACCTGGAGTCAGGAGTCAAATCTGGCCTCAGACACTTCCTAGTTGTGTGATCCTGGGTAAGTCACTTAACCCCAATTGCCTGGCTTTTGCTCCTGCCACTTCTGTCTTAGAACTGGTAGTAAGACAGAAGGTAAGAGGGTTTTATGTCAGTTTGGGCTTAACTGGAAGAAATGTTGTAGGAGGGGAATTCTTGATCTGGTATGAGAGGGGCTAGGGACCTGTTCAGGTCTCTTTTTCTTGGTATTTTGTGAATACATAAAGGGAAAACTTCCAAAATTGTAAAGGGCTGCCTCTGGGGAAATGAATCACTTATCACTGAGTGTTCAAGTTGAATCTGGATAATCACTTGTAAAAGGCTTTTAACCAAAGGATTCCTGTTTAGGTATGGCTTGGGCCAGATGAAGAGGGTGGGATTAAGAATCAGAGGACCCAGATTCAAATCTCTACTAATGTAACCTCAGATAAATTACTTCAGGAGGAAGCTGGGTAGCTCAGTGGATTGAGAGCCAGGCCTAGAGATGGGAGGTCCTGGGTTCAAATCTGGTCTCAGACACTTCCCAGCTGTGTGACCCTGGGCAAGTCACTTAACCCCCATTGCCTAGCCCTTACCACTCTTCTGCCTTGGAGCCAATACACACTATTGACTCCAAGACAGAAGGTGAGGGTTTAAAAAAATAAGTTACTTCATCTCTTGGGCTCTCTCCCCCAAAAAAGTTTTTCCTTTCTCTAAAGTGGGGATGAGACAGATGGACTTTGATGATGTTTAAGGCCTTTTATATCCCTAATTAATGATCCTATCACCTCTGAAGTTCCTTTCAATTCTGACATTCTGTGAGACTGTCTTCTTACTAGCCTTAGCTCTCTCACTCACTCTCATCTCATTTTTATTGATTCCCTGATTATGCTTGCCCAGGTGGTTCCCCATGTCAGAAACATCTCTACTCTCTTACTTCTGCCTCTTAGCCTTCAAAGCTTTCTTTTCTTCTTCCTCTCTTTATTTTTCTCTTTCCCTTCCTTCCTTCCTTCCTTCCTTCCTTCCTTCCTTCCTTCCTTCCTTCCTTCCTTCCTTCCTTCCTTCCTTCCTTCCTTCCTTCCTTCCTTCCTTCCTTCCTTTCTTCCTTTCTCTTTCTTTCTTTCTTTCTTTCTTTCTTTCTTTCTTTCTTTCTTTCTTTCTTTCTTTCTTTCTTTCTTTCTTTCTTTCTTTCTTTCTTTCTTTCTTTCTTTCTTTCTTTCTTTCTTTCTTTCTTTCTTTCTTTCTTTCTTTCTTTCTTTCTTTCTTTCTTTTTCAAGTGATTTGTCCAGGGTCACACAGCTAGGAAGTGTCTGAGGTCAGATTGGAACTCAGGACCCCTCCACTACCACCCCATCTCCATCTCTTAGGTTTGGTTCTCTATCCACTGAGTCACCTAGTTATTCCCCATAGCTTTCTTTATGGCATAGCTCAGAAACAGCTTCTATGCAATCTGTCTAGCTGCCAAAGCTCTCTTTCTCCTGAAATTCTAGGCATCTACTTTGTATTTATTTCTCTGTACATGCTGGAACCCACTAGTTGAGTGTAACCTTCTTGAGGGCAGAGCATGACTGGTTTTATCTTTGTATTTATAACTCCCAGTACTGTGCTGGGCAAGTAGTAAGTCCTTGATAAATGTTTGCTGAAATGAATTTCTTGGGGGCCCTCAGTGTTCTTCTCTCCCCTCAAAGTTCATGGTTCTCTCACCCCTATAAATTAACATTTAAAAGTGTCACTGATAAAGAGTGTACACAAGCCTGATAAAAAGAAGACCATATGAGTAAGAAGAAATGACTAATATCTCCGCTCCCTTTCTTTCCTCTCTCTATCACCCCCACCCCTGAACTGAAGCATATGAGCAAGTTCCATCCCCCAAAGTAGGTCATACCTAAAGAATTAGACCAGTACCCAGGGTTGGTATAGTTTCAGGAGTAAACAGAAAGCAATTGATGTTAATGATTGACCAGGTACACAGGGTAAATTGTTTGTTGACCCGATGGCCTTAGCCATTAATGGCACTCTCTATCGCACTGCAACAATACCTTCCTTGGGTATCCGGTCTGTGTAGCTCTCCTAGGATCTGCCCTGTGCCTCTTATCCCAGGAGGGCATAGCCAGGGAATGGTTCTTACAAAGGACTTTAATCTGGGGCAGCAGGAGTGGGAGTTGAACTCCTAAAGGGCCAGATGGGTAAGGATGGCCAATGGTGTGGAAAAAGACTATAGGCAGGTCCTTCCATTCCATCCCGTTCTACTACTCTTAGGAGAAGCTGAGAAGTTGCAATTGTTTGCTGCCATTCCCCACTCCAAACTCCCCCAAAGAACTTTCCCTTCTCTATCCAACCAAATCTATGAAAGCTTCCTTGGTCATGTATGTCCACAGTAATTTCTCCCTTCTCTAGCTTGGGGTGAACCACACCATTTAATATCTGATTCTTCATTGATGAGTCCTGAGGGTCACCATGGTTTAGAAACTGGAATGTCAGATTCGGAATCAGAAAGATCTGCCCAGATACTTCCCAAATATGTGTCCCTGGACAACCCACTTCATCTTTCTCAGCCTTAATTTTCTCATCTTTCAAATGGGCATAATAATAGTAGATACCTTACAGGGTTGTTGCGATGACATGAAATGTGCTTTGCAAACCTTAAAATGCTATATAAATGTTAGTGATGATGACTATTGTCCCAGATGCAAGTCTTACCTGCTTAACTAGACCGTAGCACCTCTGCTTTCAAGGACAGAGGCTCTGTCTTCTTGTGTGATCTGTGCTGCCAAAGTAGGGACATAGCGTTCACGCCTACTACTGTTTCCATTCAATTTGGTTCAACATATATAGTACAAACACAGTCTTGGCTCTCAAATTGGGACTAGCAGTCTAATGTTGGGCATTCAATCTGTAGACATGAATAGGAATGGGGAGAGGCTTGAGGCAGAGAAAATAAAATTATTAAGAAGACTGCATTAATCCAGGGAAAAAGTGATGTGAGCCTAAGCTAATGTGGTAGTCATGTGAGCAGAGAGGACAAATACAGAAAATACTGTGGAGGTTGGGACAAGAAGACTGAGGATTCTTGGATAATACCTGACTAACAAATCTGGGAGGTCAGAGGAACAGTGTGTCCTGGACAGAAATAGGGCAGCTGGGTAGAAAGGTAGATT
Source organism: Monodelphis domestica (assembly GCF_027887165.1). NCBI lineage: Eukaryota > Metazoa > Chordata > Mammalia > Didelphimorphia > Didelphidae > Monodelphis > Monodelphis domestica. The sequence continues at coordinate 46,957,398 of NC_077227.1, forward strand.
TGGGAGGAAAGAAAATGCATTTTTTTTGTTCATGATGAGTCTGAAATGCTTCCCCCACCCTAATCCTTACCTTGTCTTAGAATCGATAATAAGTATTGGTTCCAAGGCAGAAGAGCAGTAAGGGCTAGGCAGCTGGAGTTAAGTGACTTGCCCAGGTCATCCAACTAAGAAGTGTCTGAGGCTACTTTTGAACTCAGGAACGTCCATCTCTAGACCTGGCTCTTTATCCATTGAACATTCTATCTAGCCTTTTTTGGATGTGTTGAGTAGTATGAGAAAGAACAGGGAGGGAGACTGGAAACAGATTATGGAGAACTCTAATACCAAGAGAAGGATACTTAAGACAGGAGGCAAAGGCTAGCCACTAGGAGTTTTGAGTAGATAAGAGATGAGAACAGAATAGTACCTTAGGAAGATTAGCAGGCTAGCCATGCAGATTGGAGAAGGAAGTGACTAGAGGCAGGAAGGTCAGCTACTAATAAAGGTTAGCAAGAAGTGCAGATTTTAAGGGGAAGATGTTGAGTTCAGTTTGGGATGATGATGTTGATCAATAAAATACTCTGGTAGAGAAGTGCAGAGGGCATTTGAAAATATCAGACTAGAGCTCTGTGAAGAAGGTTGAGCAGAGAGGTATGGATCTGAAAGTCATCTGCGGAGAGGTGATAATTTAAGCCACGAGAATGAATGAGATCACCAAGGCTGAGCGTGTGGAGAAAGAACAGAGCAGGATATGATAGTGAAAAGACAGAATCTAGAGCCAGAGGACCTGGATTAGAATCCTGGCTCTGCTATTTACTATTTACTGTGCCTCTGGGCAAATCATCCTACCTCCCTGGACCTCAGTTTCTTCATCTGGAAGATGAGGGGGTCAAAATCAAAGGCAGCTAAAGTCTACTCCACCTCTAAACTCTATTACCTTTAAAAGGCCAAGGAGATTGGCAGTAACAGAGCCCTTGGATCACCCACATTAAAGAATCAGGAGGAGGCACTGAAGAGCCAGTGAAGGAGACAGAGGAGTAATCAGAGTAGTAGGAGGGCAAGACATTCTGGGGCCATAGAAGATAAGAAAAAGAAAAGAGAATGAAAACATCAAAGGCCAAAGAAAAGTCAAGGGCTGATTAAAGTTTCCTTCCTTAACCCTGGAATCATCCAAAAGTAGAATGGGGGTCACTCTGAGAGGTAATGAGTTCCCCAAAACAAGAGGTCTTCAAACAGAGACTGGATGATTATTTCATCAATTAATAAGTATTTACTAAGCACTTACTGTGTGCCAAGCACCCTGCTAAGTGCTAGATATAATACAAGGACAGAGAATAAAACAATCTCCATCTCCCAAAAAGCTTGTAGAAGAGATTCTTCTGTACAGGTTGGACTTGGTGACCCTGAAGGTTTCCTTCCAACTTGAAGATTCTGTGAAGATCATTTGGGAAAAGAATGAATCCAGGGCATCTAGGTGGCTCAGTGGATTGAGAGTCAGGCCTAGAGATGGGAGATCCTGGGTTCAAATTTGACATCAGACACTTCCTAGCTATGTGACTCTGCACAAGTCATTTAAACCCACTGACTAGCCCTTACTGGTCTTCTGCCTTGGCACCAATACACAGTATTGATTGTAAGATGGGAAGTAAGGTTTTTTTCTCAAAAAAGGAATGGATCATCATTCTTGATGATCACATGAGGTCATTAACTTTGAATAAAACAATGTTAATAGAATGGTGGAGACAAAAGTCAGATTGCAAAGGGGCTAAAGTAAAAGCAGAAAATGTAGATAATGCTTCCTAGAAGAATGGCAGTGATGTGGGGAAAAAGATGAGACAGAAGCTTGAGAAAAAGAAGAGGATTAAAGAAAAGTCTTTTAGAATGGGCAAGACTGAACAGCAATGGAGAAGAGAGGGAATAACTGATATAACAAAGTCAGGAAGGGATGGTACGGTTAATGAAACAGATGTGGGGATTAGCCTTGGCATGAAACAAAGTCACTTCATCCAGTGAGACTGGAGGAGAGGAGAAAAGAATGGGTGAAAATAGGGGTTTAGTGGTTTTAATAATGGTTTGGAGACATGTAGGGAAAAGGTTAGGGAAGTCACTTGGGTTGGTTTCAATCTTAGTTAAGTAGAAGATGAGATCGTCCGTGGAAAATGAGAAGGGAAAGTGGAGAGTTGGGGTTTTTAAAAAAGAAGACAGTGTATGGAAAAATGTGTGAGGTACATGATAGAGTGATTAAGAGGGCAGAAGAAAAATTACCATGCAGCAGTGAGGGTCCAGTTGAGGTCAGAGAGTACCAATTTGTGATAGGTCTACTCTAAATGGCTTCATGATTTCTTAAAGTGGTGTTCTACTTCTTGGGAGAGCAGATGAGGCAGATGGTAGGAGTTAATAAGGTTTGGAAGTTAGCTAGTACAGTTGAATGTCAAGGAGGCTGAGATTCAAGTATAATAGAGAATAAATCATTGAAATTGCTGGATAGAAAAACTAGTAAAGTCAGAACAGGTTTAATGGACTAGAGAAGAGGAAGGAATTGGGAGACTAAAGGTAATGATGGGGGCAAAGAACATTTTTGAGTGTATTAAGGCAGTGAAAGGAATGGAAAAACAAGTCACTGTGGTTGGAGGGGGTTCTTTTAGAATTTTTGAATCTTGAAAATAGTGATAAGCTCTATGGTGGCTGGCTGAAGGGAAGATGGAAGTCACAGTAATTGAAAAGTTCACAGAACTGACAGGATTGTGTGCTAATAAGATCTTGAAGTATCTGAGAATGCTGGCAGAGGAAGAGGTAAGAAATACTAATAAGAAGCATGAGAATTCATGTTCTGTAAAAAAGGTGACAGGATTGAGAAATAATGGAATCGGATTTAGAACCAGAAGGGGACTTAAAGACTAACTAGTCCAACTCAATCATTTTCTAGATGAGAAAACTGAGGCTCAGAAATATTATGTGACTTAAGAGAACTCATATAGCAAGTTAAAGAGTCAGGATTTGAACCTGGGCCCTCTAACACCTATGATTCTGTTCTCTGTTGCATTTCATCACAAGGGTCAGAAAAGAATTAATAAATGAAATGATGAAAAGGCATTTGTTAAGTGCTTACTATGTGCTAAGCACTATGCACTCTGGACTGTCTGAGTCACTACTACTTTCAGTACCTACAATAGACCAAAGAGCCAAATCTTTTTAAAGTAGAGTAGATATCATTTTATTGTTAGAGCTAAGTGCTAAGTATATAAATAGAAAACATGAGATGCACACTAAATGGCAGACAACACACAAAAAGTCTAGCTACAGAGTAGATGGCAAGGTCCAGAAGTCCTAAGGGTACAGAAGCTGGGCAAACAACAAGCCTCCTTAGGTTACATCAGTAGGTTGTACAGGATGGGGAGGGGAGGGAGGCTCAGAAGGGAAGGTGAAGGACCTGGACCATGGTATGGTCCAGATGATCTTATGAGATAGCAGTGGGGCAGATGGCAAGGCTTGTGGTTGGTCCTCCATCACATTTGAAGGAATGGCATTGGTGACTCCCATTTCATCCAAGCCATATGAGTGGTCCAGAAGTCTATATGGGTCCTGGGCATCCAGGGAGAAGGCAAGGGAAGAAGATACCAAGATGGCCTGGCTTTCATAAAAGATGTTATTGAAGGAAAGAGGCAGAAGAAAGATCTGGAGGTATCAGCAGGAAGCAACCAGGAAAGGATTCTTTCTCCATACCTTGTGAGACAGGAGGATCAGTAGTATAAGGAATGATCAAAACTAGAGACAAAGTGGTCTACTGCTAGGGGTATGATGAACTCTAAAAAGAACAAAAGGAAAGAGCTGGCCAGTCTTCCTTAAAAAACAAAAATAACAAAAACAAAAAACCTTCCTTTCCGCCTTAGAATCAACTTTGTGTATTGGTTCCAAGGCAGAAGAGTGGTAAGGGCTAGGCAATGGGGGTTAAGTGTTTGGGGCCACATTTGAACTCAGAACCTCTCCCCTCTAGGCCTGGCTCTCAATCCACTAAGTAACCAAGCTGTCCCCCTGGCCAGCCTTCTTATAAAAGCCTGCTCAGAAACTTCCTTGCCCAGAGATTTCATTGTGAAAGAACCCAGTGAGCATTGACTTGGGACTGAGGGCTTTCTTGAAGCTGTTCATACATCTATCTCATGGTGGCTGCTTTGAGATAAAGCATATAAGACACACTTTGTACATTTCAAAACTGTCTATAATGTCAGCTGTCATCATTGCCATTATTCCACCTAGAGAACTGTCTGAGTCAGAAAGCACCAGGTTCAAATCCTGATTCTGATAAATACTGGGTGCATGAGTCTGGTAAGTCACTGATTCTCTCTATGCTCTAGGCAATTCTTTGAAACTATAAACTGCAAAAAAGGTGCCAACTTGCATCAGTAGAGGAAGTATCCTCTTCTGGGAATTCTCTTTATAAATGAAATCACAGTTCAATCCCTATTCTACTTCTGTGTCAGACTAGTTTCTCAACTTCAGGATGAGAAATCCTCAATTTAAAATTCTTTGAAATGGGTCCCAGGTTTAAGGAACTCTGAAACTCAGTGAGTACCTTAAAGCTTTAAAAAAAAATGCTCTTGTGCTGCCATGTATGCAAGTCCATTTAAATCAAACCATCATTAAGGATTTACTAGGCATCTACTACTATATGCCCAGGCCTCCCTCACAATAATCCCCTTGTACATTTGGAAGAAAGTGATTTGCCATCCCACCCATGGAAGGCTCAATCAAGAGCTCCAGAGGGGAGGATTAGCTAACCTTGTAACTTTTCCCTCAGAATCCTGCCTTGCCAATCAACACTTTATTTTGAGAGTACCTTGGACAGAACTCCTGATGCCTCTGGTACCTTTCCCCATCCTTTCCCCTTCAGGCACTCCAGTGGAAATCAGGAGGAGTGCAGGCAAAATCCTTTCAATGTCTCTTGAATTCTGCTAAGATCTGCAAAGTCAAAATGCTTTGAGAGACTCACTTATGTCATTGGTCTTAATCAATAATCCTGCATAATGAGAATCAAGCTTATATGTTTGCTGGAAAGAGTATGAGATCTGGAGTGAGTGGATGCCCAGATTAGTTATTTACACTCCATTTAAACTCAGCTAAGTCATTTTAGATCTATCTTGGATTTCACTGATTAGGAATCTCCCAGTGAGGGACAATGCAGATGACTATCTTCTCAATAATTTACTTTCTTAGAGTGTTGTCTAGAGTACTGAAAAGATAAGTGACTTGCCTAGGGTCACACAACCTATATGTATAAGAGTTAGAACTTGAACTCCCATCACTCTAGCTCAGAGGTCATTTTTCTTTCCACTCAACAATGCTGTTGGTGGGTACTATGACAATCAAATGAAACCACAGATGAATAGTGTTTTGTAAATCTTAAAAGAATCAGGGACTAGACCTATGGCTTCATTCCTCCATTATGGTATAAGTTCCTTGAGGGCAGGGACTATTTTTTTTTTTGCCTCTTCTTGTATCCCAGGCACTTAGCACAGTGTCTGGCACAGAGCGGGTGCTTAATAATTTTTTTTTGATGAACTGATTCCTCTAGAAAACTCTTGGATGAGGAAACTCCCTCTACAAAAACTGATTAGTACCTTTTACAATCTATATTCTTAGAGAATTGCCTAGATGATTGATTTGTCCAAGCCAGTGTGTGCTGCAAGTGGAACATGAACTCAGGATCTCTTGATTCTGAAACCAACTCTCTATCTCTAGCAATGTAAATCTCAAAGGACAACACAAGTACCTGCTATTGTTACTTCTATTGCTGTTATTACTAAGAAGCAGGACAGCATAATAGATAAGGAGCCAGTCAGTCTCAGAGAGAGAGTAAGTGCCCGAGTTCAAATCTCACCTCTCACAGAAATCAGCCAAGTAACCCTGGGCAAGTTTTTCAACCTCTTGGTACTCCAGGAAACTCACAGGGATTTATAATCTAGAGTAATTGCTGGTCTAGAATGGTAGGTGGAGTTTTTTCACCATAAGTTCTCTATGCCAATGAAATATGAGTCCAGTTATATATATATATATATATATGATATTTATCCAGTTTTGATTATAGCTACCTGTTTATCTATCATCCATCCATCCATCTGTCTATCTACCTATCTTTCCATCTATCTATCTATGCATCCATCTACCCATCCATCCATCCATCCATCCATCTCTATCTATCTATCTATCTATCTATCTATCTATCCCAAACCCTTACTTTCTGTGCTATTCACAGCCCCAAGACAGAAAGGCAAGGGCTAGATAAATGGGATTAAGTGACTTGCCCAGGGTCACACAAAGAGGAAGTGTCTGAGGCCAGATTTGAACCCAGGTCCTCCAGTCTCTAAACCTGGCTCTCAATCCACTGAGTCACCCAATAACCATTATATATATATATATATATATATACATATATATATATATATATATATATATATATAATCCACTGAGCTACCTGGCTTCCCCCAGTCCAAAAAATATAATGATTATTGTTATTCTACTACTCTTTCTCAAGCTGGTTTTCTTCTAAGTGCTTCCCACCATCTCACCTGTTAGGAATGCAGGAGCTCAAGCTTTGATCTTTTTTTTTTCCTTCTAGATGAGGAAACAAGTCCATTAGTGTTTACTGAAGTCCTCCTACGTGCCTCTACCGGGATAGGGAACTGGGCTGAAGGCAGAAGGAAAAATCACCCTTCCTGCCCTTGCCAAGCACAGACATAATCTGATTATAGGGACAAACATCACGGAATGAGAAACAAAGAGAGGGAACACGAGGCAGGATAAACTGTACTGGTCTGAATGTAGCCTACATGATTCTACAGCATCTGGCTTGTACAAACTGGAGGGTGGCCTGTGCATTCCGACTGGCTTTTGTTTGCCTATCTCTAGCCTCCCTGGGGAAGAGACAGCACAGAGCATGCTATGTGCTGCTAATGCCTGCCCTCAACAACTACTGCTACCTCAGGACCCGCATCCCTTCCTCCCTTCGATCCCAGTTGGGGCAGGAACCCCTCAGAAACCCAACTGTCCAATTTGGTCTATATCTCACTCTTTATTTATCTATCATCTTTCTCTCTCTCTCTCTCTCTCTCTCTCTCTCTCTCTCTCTCTCTCTCTCTCTCTCTCTCTCTCTCTCTTTCTTTCTCTCTCTCTCTCTCTCTCTCTCTCTCTCTCTCTCTCTCTCTCTCTCTTTCTTTCTCTCTCTCTCTCTCTCCCTCTCTCTCTCTCTCCCCCCCTCTCTCTCCCTCTCTCTGTCTCTCAATCTTTGTCTTTCTGTCTCTCTCTCCCTCTCTGTATGTCTGTGTTGTCTCTGTCTTTCTCTCTGTGTGCTTTCCAGTCTCTCCCTTTGTCTCTTTCTCTCACTCTTTTCTTCCTGTCTCGCTCCCCTTCTCTCTATCTTTCTCTCTGACTCTTCCTCTCTCTCTCTCTCTCTCTCTCTCTCTCTCTCTCTCTCTCTCTCTCTCTCTCTCTCTCTCTCTCTCTCTCTCTCTCTCTCTCTCTCTCTCTCTCTCTCTCTCTCTCTCTCTCTCTCTCTCTCTCTCTCTCTCTCTCTCTAGCTGCCTGTCTATCTATCTAAATATGATCCTGTCTAAGGTCTAGCCATCAATCATCTGATTCTCTGTCTGTATGTCCACCTGTTTGTCTGTCTTTCTGTGCATATATACAGTATCTCATAAGTCTTTGGGCCATTTTAAGCTTTAATAGCTCAAAACTATACTAAAGACTTTTGGGATACCATGTCTGTATACACACATACATATATGCATCTATAAATACACATATATGAATGATCGCCCCCAATTTCATTTTATCTACTTAGTATATGTTTTTATACATGTTGTTTCCCCGATAGATGTTCTTGAGTGAATGAATAGTTCCATTTTTTGTCTTTGTATCCCTAACAACTAGTATACTGTATGGCACACAATAGGTGCTTAATAAATGGTCAATGAGCTAGGTAGATAGATATACACATATATACATATATGTATGTGTGTATATACATGTATGCATATTTGTGTACACATATGTATGCATGTATAATGCTAATTTTGTAGAGGAAGTTAACATAGCAGATACAGAGCTGATCTTGAAGTGGGAAAGCCTTTTGTTCAAATTCTGCCTCAGATACATACTGGGTGAATGACCTTGAGCAAATCACTGAACCTCCCAGTAACTTAGGCAACTTTCTAGGATGAGCCATTCACAGCGTGAGTTAGTATAGGGAGGTTCCTCATTTGGAAATCAGTAAAGAAGATGAATTCTCCCATTTTCTCCTATACAAGAATGGACACATAGTAGGTCCTCAATCAATATTAATGGAATTGCTTCCCCATAGAAACTAGGAATAGATGTCTCAGATCCTCTTCTCCCTATTCCAATGATTTCAGAGGTCTAATTTTCTTTCTTAATATCTTAAAAATATCTTTAATATCTTGAAATTTCAAAATATATTTAATATCTTAAACATATCTTTTAAAAACTATTTTCAGTCTATCATTTATCTATCTACTATCTACCTACCTACCTGTGAGCTATCCCCACTTTAAAATGAATGTTGGCATTATGACCTTAGACACATCATTTTAATTCCCTAGCCTCAGTTTCCCCACCTACCTACACTCTATCCCCACTTTAAAATAGATGCTGGCATTGTGAACTTAGACAAGTCATTTTAATTCTCTAGTCTCAGTTTCCCCATCTGTAATTAGGGGAGTAGACTAGATGACCTTTGGGCTCCCTTTCATCCTTGAATCTATGATGTGTCATAATTGCGCCTGCAGTGAACTCACCTGAAGAAGGAGTGTGGGTGGGGTGATAGAACACTGGCAGAAAAAAAGGATCCACCACTAAGAGTCTATTAGAGGAGCTAGCTAAGTATGTCCCAGAGCATCACAGGGAAAGGACCCTAAGAGTAGAAGCTCAGGAGCAGTCCCACCACATGCCACGAGAGGGCCACAAGGCGATGTGCAGGAATGAATTGATGTGGGGAGGAAAGGTATCCACCCTCCATGATGGCAGCCTAGGGCAAAGCCCCATCCTCTCTTAAGGTGACCTATAGTCAGAGGTAGCCTATATTTGCATCAATAGGGTAATTAAGGGCTAAGTTGTATGGTAGAAACTCAAAAGAGCTAAAGAAGCCTGCTGGGAAAAGTCAAGAAGGAAGTAGATAAAACCTGAACAAGTCTTGACGGATGGCTAGAATTTTGAGAGAAGATCATCGATTCAGAACCAAGAGAGGCTGTGGAGATCATCTAAACCACTCTCTTGATTTTTACAGATTTGGAAACTAAAGACTAGAGATGAAATACACCTTGGCTAAAGGTCACCCAGGAATTAGGGAGCAGATGTGGGATTTGAACCTGGGTCCTTCGCCTCGAAATCTCTCCAAATAGGGATCTTTCAACTAAGCTGGGTGAGAAGAGGAGAGCATTCCTGGAAGGAGGAAAGATATAAACAAAGACCCAGAGGCAGGAATAAATAGGCAGTGTCTTAGGCGGAGGAGGGACATGATGAAAAGCATGCCTTAGAAAAATTAATATGCTTTCAGTATTCCAAATGGATTGAGGGTGGGAGCTGTGAAAGATGCTGTTTGCTGGCTTAAGGGCAATGAGGGCATGAGTTTGGGTGGTAAATGTGGGGGATGAAAAGAATCAGAGAAGAGAGCATAGAGAATTGACAAGACTTGGTGATTGCTGAGCATGGGGAGTGAAGGAGGAGCCAAATTCGAACTCCATGTTTTTGGCTTGGATGATGGGTGAATGGTAATGTTACTGACACACAAGAGAGCTAGGAAGGAAGCTGAGTCTCACAAAGCTTAGGTGTCCTATCCAAGGTCATGGAGCATTCCTGTGGTGCTGGAAGTCCACATCTCTAGCCATACACCCACACCAATGCATGTTGCTTGGTTTTTTGGGTTTGGGTTTTGTTTTGTTTTGTTTTTATGAACCAAACTCCAAGAAGAATTTAAGGCTTCATCTATTCATTGCCAGGCAGGAGGTCAGTGAGTGAGACTCCAATAGTCTCATTCATTTCCTACTGGTTTCTACCCTCTTTCTCTTTCCCGTGATGCTGGGATATGACTTCCTGAGCTGGGGCATCCTCCCTGACAAAGACGTAAAAGACAATGTATTATTAGCCATTCCCCTGTGTTATGTATTCATTTCTGAAAGACTCATTCACACAGACATAACACATCCACCCACAAGGAGAAATGCTTAGACAGACATAAAATCATTGAACAGCCAATTATCAGCACCACACCCAGCTGATGCCATCAAATGTGGAGGCTGAGTGCTGCGCTGACCCTGGTGGGTGGGAAAAGTGGGCCGAGAGATCTCTACATCTGAGCTTGTGAGAGACATGACTGCGCTTATTATATGCCCAGTCTTAAATTGAACTAAGTTCCTATACCACCATAGAGTCGCTGACTCAAGGAGCTCCTAGTTTACTTGGGAATTATTTTGGATGGCTCTGGTACTGAGACCTAAACACGACTGAAGTCTGAATTCTTTCTGTGTGTCTGTCTCTCTCCATGGTTCTGCTTCTGTGTGTGTGTGTGTTTCCCCCCCACTACCTCCCTCTTTCTTTAAAAAATCCCTACCTTCCTCTTAGAATCAATACTGTATATTGGTTCAAAGGCAAAAAAGAAATTAAGGGTTAGGTAATAGGGGTTAAGTGACTTGCCCAGGTTCCTACAACTAGAAAGTGTCTGAGGCCAGATTTGAAACCAGTACCACTCATATTCTCTCTCTCTCTCTCTCTCTCTCTCTCTATATATATATATATATATATATATATATATATATATATATATACTCTGATAATTCCCTGGGAGTTCAACAATCATTTCTTTGCAGATGATTGTATCTATCCTACATCTCTCCTAAATCCCAATTCAAAATCTTCTCCTGGAATGTCCCATAGGCATCTCAAATTCAACATATCCAAATTAGAACTCATTATCTTTTCCTGAAAACCTGCCCCTCCTCCTAATTCCCCTAGTCCTTTCTAGGGTCTCGCTATCCTTTCAATCTTCCAGGTCACAATTAAATCCTTCTCGTAGAGTCTTCCCTCTTCCTTTCTTTCACCCTATTTCTATATTCAATTGATTCTGCTGTTGTTTGGTCGTTTGTTGGTCATGTCCTGTTCTTCATGACCCTATTTGGGATTTTCTTGGCAAAGATACTGGAGCAGTTTGTCATTTCCTTCTCTTGCTCATTTTATAGATGAGGAAACTGAGGCAAACAATGTTAAATGACTTGCCCAGAGTCACATACCTAGAAAGTGTCTGGAGCCAGATTTGAACTCAGAAAATGAGCCTTCCTGACTTCAGTCCTGGTACTCTATCCACTTCAACATCCAGATGATCAGTGGAATCTATTGATTCTACTTTCTATTCATACCCCAACCACCCTAATCATTCTTCATTATTTTTTTCTTAGAGTCAACAGCCCCCCCATTGGTCTCTATCTCTAGACTCCCCCCCCCACTTCAGTCCATCTTCCAAACAAATGCCCAATTAATATTCTAAAAGTTCAAATGAAATTATGACATACCTATGCTCAAGGAGCTTCAACAGCTGCCTTTTGACTCTAGAAAAAAAAAATCAGACTGCCCTCATTGACCTTTAAAGCCCTTCACTATCTGGTCCAAGTCTTTTTCCATGGTGATTCTGAATTAATTTCCTTTACACACTCTGCAGTCCAGTAAAACTGACCTACTTACTGTTTCCCATATAAGACATGCCACCTCCCACCTCCAATTCTTTGGGCAAGCAGGTGGTCCCTCCAACCTGGATGATCTCTCCCCTTACTTCTTCCTTCCCAAACCCCGGGATCACTTGAAAACTCAGCCCAAATACCACCTCCTTGAAGAAGTCTTGGAGCTGCTAGTGCTCCCCTCCCTTTCTCCAGCACAGAAACTTTGTATATATTTATCTATGTACCTATTGTGTCCCTCTAACAGAATGTAAGCTCCCAGAGGGCAAGACTGTTGGTTCATTTTGACTTTGTATCTCTAGTGCCAAGTAGAATGCCTGGCACTTAACAGTAAACTTAATAAGTGGATACTTGTTGAATCGAGTCAAGCCCATGTGTTACAATCCTAAGTCATCTTTGGATTCCTGGAGGGGTCCTAGCCTTTGACTGTCTCTCCATACTTAGGGCTGACCTGGGAGTTGCAGCCAGATTCCGAAGGCAGGGTAGACAGAGTTTCGTTTCCAGTTTGCCCAAGTGTCAGAATCTCCCGTCTCACTTTCTCCATTCCCAATTTTTTCTCCATTCCCATTTTTTAGGGAGGGAACAAGCATTTATTTAGCACCTATGATGTGTCCCATGGAAAGGGCAAATGAGGACAGTTTATTCTAAAAGCCACAAAGGCAGTGGAAGCAGACATTGTGGAGGTCTTAGAACTTGGGTACACATCGCTCCTTCCACTACAAGCAGATGACAATGTTTACTGTGTGGAAATTACTCTCTTACTCCATTGGATACTAGGATCATAAACACTGAATTCCAGATTTGGAAGAGATCTCAATCCATACCTTAAGGATGCTGTCTATTTGACACCAGACAAGCAATCATCTAGCCTCAACTTGAGACCTCCAGAGGAGACCCATTGATTTGGGGTACAGTTCTATTAGGAAGCTTTTCCTGACATCAGATGAGTAAACTGAGGCAGAGGTTAAGTGATCTATGTAGCCAGGTTCTCACAACTAATAAAATGTTTGAGGCCGGAGTTGAATTCAAGTCTTCCTGACTCCAGGTCCAGCATTGTAAACATTGTGCCATCTAACAATGTTTGGTGCTCCTAGTTCCATGCTCTAGGGTGAAACAGAAGAAACCAAAACCCCTGTCCACAGTACAGCCTCCAAATTAATTTCTCATCCTGGTTGCCCTCTTCTGAATGCTCTCCAGTTTATCTATGCTCCTTCTAAAATGGCATGTCCTGGAGTGAAGCCAATATTCTTTATGTAATCTGTCTGAAGCATAGTTTATCAAGACCTTCCCATTCCTGGGGGCAGCTAGGTGGCTCAGTGGATTGAGAGCCAGACCTAGAGATGGGAGGGTCCTGGGTTCCAATTTGGCCTCAAACACTTCCAAGCTGTGTGACTCTGGGCAAGTCCCTTAAGCCCCATTGCCTAGCTCTTACTATTCTTCTGCCCTGGAACCAAAACACAGTATTGACTCCAAGATGGAAGGTAATGGTTACTTTAAAAAAAGACCTTCCCATTCTTGAACCTGTGTATTATGCCTCTCTTGATCTGACCTAAGACAGTAGTAGGTTTCTGGGCTGTCATATAACACTTGGGACTTGTAGTCCACTAAAAACCCCAGAACTTTTTCAGGCAAATGGCTACCCAGACATTTTATCTGCTGTTTCCTTCATCTTGGACCTGTCAAGCTGTAAATGGAAGACTTTTTATGTAAGGAGGGGAGAGGTGATATAGACATGTAAACAGCAAAGATATGTGTATATATATGGAAAGAGGGAAAGAGAGACAGAGACAGAGACCTGGGGGGGGAGAGAGAGAAAGAGAGAGAAGGAGAAAGAGAGAGAAGGAGAAAGAGAGAGAGAGAGAGAGAGAGAGAGAGAGAGAGAGAGAGAGAGAGAGAGAGAGAGAGAGAGAGAGAGAGAGAGAGAGAAGTGGGGATACAGCTAGGTAGAATATCTCTACCTTTGTCCCTATTACTATTTATCATGGTTTGGTTCCATCAAGATCTTTAAAAGAATCCTGTCATCCAGAGTGTTAGCTCTCCCTCTCAGATTTGTGTCATCTGAAAATCTGATAAGCGGATCATTCATCTATGTCCAAGTCACAGATGAAGATAGTGAGCAGCACAAGGTGCAGTGAAATCCTGGAGCACTCCACTCAACATCTGTTTCCAAGTTAGCATGGAGCCATTAAGGACTATGGTTTGTTGTTGATCAGTTGGGTCTGACTCTTCTTGACCCCGTTGGGGGTTTTCTCAGCAGAGACACTGAAGTGGTTTGTCATTTCCTTCTCTAGTTTGCTTTGCAGATGAGGAAATGGAGGTAAACAGAGTGAAGTGACTTATCCTGGGGAATCCAGCTAGGAAATGTCTGAGAATAGATTTGAACTCATGATGATGAATCTTCCTGATTCTAATTCCAGTGCTCTATCCACTGCAACCCTCTGAAAATTTTTTAGGTCTAGCTTTTCATACAGTTCTGAGTCTGTCTTTTTATCTAGTCCACATCTTAGCAAAAGGGTCTGTTATTATAATCCTATTGTTCTGTTATTTTATTGTCTATTATTCCATAATTATTTCCTGTGCCTTATTTCTCCAATATACTGACCATTCTACTACGTCTCTATTTTCACCTTGGGTTCTAGTTTACCTTTTTTTTCAGACCTTTACTTTCCATCTTAGAATCAGTACCATGTATTGATCCCAACAAATAAGAGCAGTAAGGGCTAGGCAACCCGAGGTTAAGTGACTTGCCTAGGATCACACAGCTAGGAAGTATCTAAGCTCAGATTTGAACCCAGACCTTCCCATCTCTAGGTCTCACTCAATCCACTGAGCCACACAGCTGCTTCCATCTCACTAACCATTCTTCAGGCTAAGGTCCCTTCCAAATCTGAGATTCTGTTATTGTGGTCCTAGTGTCTAACAGAGGTGAGGGAGTTTATATATGGCAGATGCTCCCATCAAGTCAACCAAAAGTTGTCCTCAAGTCTCCAGAAACATGGGGCTCATAACTTAGAGGTGTTCACACCATCCAAAGGTTTATGGAGAGGGTGTATGGTACAAAGAGGGATGAATGAGGGGGTCATGAGCATCTCTACTTAAGCCTCTCCATCAGGCATATACTCCCTACATCAATCTTTGAATCATGACCCAAAGGCAGGGCAGGGCAGGCAAAGACCATCACCAACATTTCCCAAAGAGAGTCCAGCATTACTTGTGCATTTCAACCACTTTGGGCCAGACACAAGAATCCAGAGATCCAGAGAAAAACAGAAGGAGGGACAGGAGGCAGAGTTGGGAAGAGCTACACAATTCTTAGATTGTTTATTGGGACCAAACCAGTTTAGTTTAACGAGATTTCATTAAGCCCCTGCTATGGGGGTGTTAGTGCAGAAGACACAAAGAAATTGCAAAATTCCTTATGTCCTTGAGGAATTGGTATTGTACTAGTGAAAGGGGGAGAGGTGATATGGATATGTAAACAGAGTATATATAATATATGTGTGTGTGATATTATATGTGTATATATGGAGAGGGAGAGGGGGAAGAAAGAAAGAGAAGGGGAAGAGAGAGAGAAGAGGAAGAGAAAGGGGAGAGAGAGAGAGAGAGACAGAGAGAGTGAGAGAGGAAGACAGACAGACAGTCAGAGAGAGAGCAGCTGGTGACTCAGTGGATAGAGCACTGGTTTGGAATCAAGAAGCCTCATCATTATGAGTTCAAATCTAGCCTCAGACAATTACTAGCTGTATGACCCTGGGCAAGTCAATTAACCCTGCTTGACTGAATTCCTCATTGGTAAAATGAGCTAAAGAAGGAAATGGCAAATCACTCTAGTAACTTTGCCAAGAAAACCCCAAATGGCATCATAAAGACTCAGACTGAACAACAACAACATATGTATATCTATACATACACACACACACACACACACACACATCAACTGGGGAGGGGGGATCGGAAGCACTAAGCACCCAGGATACCAGTAAGAGCTGCTCATGGGATGGCCCATGGAAAAAGAAACTTGAAGAAAAGTCAGGCATTCCAAGAGGCACAACCAAGAAAGGAGCCTGTCACAAGGCTCAGAGACACATGGTTGGTCTGGACTGCGGAACTCATGGAACAGCAATAGACCAACGAAGCCAGAATGTAACATGGACGAAGGGCAAGATAGTGTTCCGAGCCTGGACGGAGAGCCGCAGTCAGATTATGATGGGCTTTACATGCCCAGCTGAGGAGTCTGGAGGCAGTAGGGAACCAGGGATATTGAATGAGCAGGTAAGGAACATGGTTGGACTTGGCAAAGGGATCAGAAATCACCTAGTTGTTCAAATCTCTCCAAACATCGAAGACCATATGATAGAGTGGATGATGCCAAGCCTTGGTATCAGGAAGACTCGATTCACTTCTTGCCAATGACACATACTAATCCTGTGAGCAGGGAGAAGCCACTTCACCTCTTCAGTGCCCTCAGCAACTCTCCAAGACCAGGAGTCACAGAATTGCCTTTCTGAAGGGGCAGAGGAAATTTCCATCCTGGGAGGGAAGGTGTGTGCATGGGGAAGATCGCCAATATTAACCCATCTTTTGTCTGATAAATTTTGCTGCAGATGCTCTCACTCCCCACTTCCTAAGCTTTCAAATAAGACAGGCTCAGGGTAGGAATGACACTGAAACATTAGTCTGTGAGTTCCTCAAGAGCAGGGCCTTTCTTTGCATCCCAGGGATTTGCTTGCACAGGAGCCCAAGCACACAGGAGATGCTTAGTAAATACTTATTGACTGACTGATGATAGACAACAGGGAGAAACATCTTTAAGAAAGGTCCTTCCTCTAGGAAGCTCTTTGATTAATCCCACCAGATTGATCTCCCCCTTTCTTCTGCATCCCATCAGCATTAATGCCCAAGTGGGTCCAAAGCATTGAAAATAAATGAACCTGTGTCATAAATGCACTAGAAGAATTTGCTATTTGAAGGAACCCTGGGGTAAACCCTCCTGTAAAGTGAAGACTCCCCACCCCCAATGCACAGTAATTTATCTTGCTTAGAAATTCTGCATTTCCTATGTCAGATTTGCTTAAAGTAGGCGCTGCCTGAACACAGTTAACCTTAATTGGCACTTGATTATAGACAGCTTTTGAAGGGTCCTTGAGATGTTTTTGTGTGAATGTTCTGTCTGCTCTCTACTAGAACAGAAGCTCTCTGAGGTCAGAGTCTGGATCTGCAGTTTCCTGTTATTCCCCCCACAGTGCCAAGGACTGTGCCGGTCACAAGCATGTGTTCACTCAGGGGGGGGACCGATGATTGAACTGGCGGCACCAATTGCTGCCGTGTCGCTTTCTCCCAGCTCATCTCTCCTGACTGGGATTGGGAGGGGGCAGGAGATGAGTGGGCAGCTTCTAGGGGGAAGATGGGGGGAGGACCCTGCAGGGGCTGTCATCTCAGGACTCCATTTCCTATCTCAGCCTTAAGCTGCCTGGGCAGATTGTAGGCTTTTTGATTAAAACAACAGTGGTGCTAATGGGACTGGCTATCATTACTGATTCTGCTATCATCCTTCTGGCTGTCAGGAGAGCCACTCCAAAGCCCGGCACTCCTCTCAGTGCCTGGTGTCACCTCTGGGCTAGTTCACTGGCACCAATCTGCTCCTTCTTGGAAATCTCAGACCAATGCTCCATGTCACCGGGGCTCCCTCTGCCTAACCTGACTTTGTCCTTCCTCACCCACCCCCATCCCGCTCACCTTGGCCCCCTTTTACCTTCCTGGAGACCAGAGAGATGCCACGGTCCACAGAAACCTAATTGATTAATGGGGACCCTGCGGCCACCCTACTCCTAACATTAATTAACACATCTTGTCTTGGAAGGATGGATTTGATCCAGGGAGCAGCAGACAGGGCTGGCCAGAGGCACAACAGGAAAAAGCCCTGACCAACAGGAGGGAGATATTTATTAACCTGAGTTTCTAGGATGCCAGTGTTATCAGACTGCTGGGGCTCAGTCCTGCCTACAGAATTTAATCCACAAGCATTAACCGAGCCCCAACATGTTAACAACTAAGTGAGCCAGGGAGACAAGGGGAGAAGTCAGTGGCTTGGCTTTGGGGTGTGTTTGGAGGTTCACATTCTGGTTAGAACCGACAGAAATATAATCAAGTGCTACCATATGGTCGAGAGAGCAAGCAGTAAGAACTACTGGAAACGAGAGGGATGGGAATTCTTTCATTCATTTGGTAGATTCAATATGCTTTTATCAAATACCTACTGTGTGCCAGGCACTGTTAAGTGAGGTGGGGGGTTATAAAGAGGCAAAAGACAATCCCTGCCTTCAAGGAGATAATCTGTCTATAAATCCTATGAGTCTAGAACTAGAGATGCAAAAAACTTAGAGATCATTTCCTTCTACAGGCGGTAAAAAAGAGGCTAAGTGATTTACCCAGGGTCACACAAACAGATGTGACAGAGTCCAGATTGGGATATAGAGACTTTGACTCAGATCTAGCCCTGTTTCTAAGAATTCTATGGACTGGTCTCAGGCAGGAGGGTGGGCTAGAGCTAAATTTTCATTTAAAATCTTTAGAAAGAGGCATTTAGGACAGAAAGAATTTATATGGGGTTTGTTTGGCTTGACTATGCATGCTTGTTAAAAGGGGTTTTGTTCATTGGTTGGTTTCTTTGATTTTTATTTTTTATTTGACTTTTTATTTTATAAAACATTTTATATTTTAATTTTTATTCTTTTTTTTAATTGGGGAAAGAGGAAGGTGGGAAGGAAAGACGATAAATGCTTTTTGAAGAAAAAAGAATTAAAAATATTTTTGCTCTCCATCTGTCAGGCCTCTAGTGAGGGAGAATGAACTCTAGGTGAAAAGGAAACTAAGTTATGAGAAATGGGACAGATAAGGACTGCAATATATAGTTATCTTTGTCCAGTGGATGGTGCTAGGCTTGGCATGTTTGGAGAAACTGACATTGTCCTTGCGATGCGGCAGAGGACCCTGATCCTCTTGGTCATCAACATTCAGGACCTCCACAGGGCCAAGGTGAAAACTGAAGGCAATGTATCTGCCAGCAGTTAAGTTGGCTCAGTGGAAGGCAAGAGAAGAGGGCCATCAGAATGAACTACCTGGCCTTTCAAGGGGCCATCCAGCATCTTCTCCATCCACTGAGTCCCTCCTCAGCACTCAGGGCAGAGGTGCAGCTGGGGAGCTCTGGAAAAGACTTCTGCCTTGAACTGACCTGAATTCCAAACCCTATTGCTTAGAACATGGATCATGGCTGAGAGAGAGACAGACAGACAGACAGAGAGAGACAGAAACAGACAGAAAGACAGAGACAGAGAAAGAGACAGAGAGACAGACAGAGACAGAGAGAGAGAGAGAGGGACAGAGAGAGAGAGAGAGAGAGAGAGACGAGAGAGAGGAGAGAGAGAGAGAGAGAGAGAGAGAGAGAACACCTTTTCATTCCTGCAAATACACAAGTCCTCCCCCAGAAAGCTAGAACTTGGGCTCTTCCAGGAGGTCTGGCCTGGAATCTACAATAAATGGACAGTTCGATCCCCAGAGACCAGGGTTAGCACGTCTTCAGAGCTCAAGAAAGCTGCCTGGCCTGGCCTGGCACAGCAGGCTGACAGCACCTTTCAGACAGCTAACCTTTGGAATTCCCCTTTGAATCCTGGCTCCTCTTCCTCCCTCCCCGCTAGCCCTGCAGCTAACTGTCTGTTCATCTTGGAAGCTTTGAACCCACACTGACAGTCACTCCCAGGAGTCCTAGGCAGCCTGAGGAATAGTTTCTTTCCCCTTCTCCAAGGACACACTTGGCGCATAATAGATGCTTATAAATATCTGCTAACTGACTTACCTTTGTGGTCATATTAAGCAGGTCAGCCTGATGAGACCAGTCACCAGCCTCCTCCTTCTCTATCTCTATCTCTTCTTCTCTTCCCTTCCTCATCCTCCTCTTCCCTTTTTCCTCTTTGAAATTATTACTAGCATAATTATAAGGGTTCCAGCCCATGGGCAATAGAATCCAAGTATAATACATTCTCCCTACACTGTCACTTCCAGGATAGCTCAGGAAGAAGATGGATGAAAAAGAGCCAGAAATAGCTAGAAAATGTTGCTTGTTCCCTAGGATCCCACTCTTCCACCCTTCTCCATTATCTCCCAGACTTCAGTCCTAAGAGTCATGCTTTCCACTGACCCCAGCCCAGGTTCTTCACTGTTAGCTCTTGGACAGCAAATAAATACTACAGGGAAATTCCAGGACCCTCAGGGATTCTGAAGATTAGTAACTGAGCTTTCTTTCTTTTGAAGACAGAGCTAAGGGTCAAGGGATAAAGGGGATGAGGAGCTGGGGAACTCTGCCCAATGCTAGACAAATAGTAGGTGGCTCCAGTAAAAGCTCAGGGAAGCATCCTCTCTGCCCAGGTCAGCAAGTCAAAAGGGACAAGAATTCACAAGGAGCTGAGGCAGGGAAGTCTTCTTCCCTGCCATATTCAACATCCTCTATTTGGCTAAGGATGTCTCTTCCAAGAACCTTTTGGAGAACTCTGACTTTAATACACAATGGCAAAAAGCATTGCTTTGGGGGTCTTCCAAGGAAAGAAGCTGAGAACTTCATGGGAAACATTCATTCCAGGAGCATCAGGGACAAAAAAAAATCATTTGTTCTGTCCTATAAGTGAAGGCAGCTATGGGGTTTGTCACTTGTTTACTCCATTCTAAGCATTCTCCACTTTTTTTGTGTCTTGGATCCCTTGGGCATTGTCTGGTGAATTTTATAGATCCTCCTCAAAAATCCTGTTTGAAAGGCATAAAATAAAGCCCAGAGGGATGGCAAAGGAAACTCATTATAATCAAATATAGTTACCAAAATCCTCTTTAAATCAAGTTCATGGACCTCAGGTTTCAAAGGAGAGAATAAACATTTATTAAGTATCTGCTATGTGCCAGTCTTTGCTAATTGCTTTACAAATATTACCTCATTTAATCTCATGTCCACGCTGGGAAGGAGGAGCTAGGATTATTTCTATTTTAAAGTCAGAGAAACTGAAAAATGTGAGATCCTTGAGGGCAGGGGCAGGCTTTGGGGGTTTTCTTGATATCTTCAGCAATTAGGAAAGTGCCCGATACTAATAAATGCTTGTTGACTAAGTATGGCAAATCGGGCTGCTGTCTTCTCCCTCATTCCCCACAGGGAGATTCCCCAGGCATCACCTTCCACACCAAGCACCAGAAGATAAACTAAGGGAATTAGGAGGGAGGTCACAGCCAGAAGAAGCTGGCCCTCACCATAGCCTGACTTGTGACCTTCTTGGAGGTAAAATATGGGTATGCACATACACACACACACAAACATGCACACACACAAAATGCCAGAGGCTCGGCACACATGGAAACACACACAGATCCAGACATGAATAATGAGCAAATGCAGGTACACACACAGATACAAGCACACAAAGACCCTGGTGCCCAGGTCCTCAGGCACACACACACACACACAGACATGGGCACATAAATCCAGATGCTCTAGGCATATATACAACAGAAGCACACAGACGCACACACAAACCCTCAATGAGCATTACTAATCAAGGGGACTGACTCAAACACCCGACATGGAAATCTTGGTTAAGGTCAGCTTCCTTCCTAAGCACCAGCCTGTACTGTATTCTCTCTCTCTCTCTCTCTCTCTCTCTCTCTCTCTCTCTCTCTCTCTCTCTCTCTCTCTCTCTCTCTCTCTCTCTCTCTCTCTCTCTCTCTTTCTCCCTTTCTCTCTCTCTCTCTCTCTCTCTCTCTCTCTCTCTCTCTCTCTCTCTCTCTCTCTCTCTCTCTCTCTCTCTCTCTCTCTTTCCCCCCCTCTCTCTCCCTCTCTTTCCCCCCCTCTCTCTCTCCTGAAAGAATATCTTGAATGCCTATTCCATTTGTTTAAAGTTTCTACCCCTTGAGGGGCCACCATCTCCAGGGGTGCCTTGTCCCCAGTTACCCTGAATGTCACCACCCAGTATCTTCTGGGAGCAAGGGATTCTGGCAGGGCCTTGGAAGGGCAGGGTATGAATAAAGGGGAAAAGCCAGTGGGATAGAAGGCATCCAGAAACCAAAATACCAGGCCTATTTTCCTTAGGAAAAAAAAAGTTAAAAATCAGGAAGAAGGGAAGGTCTGACTCTAAAGAAACTAACAATAGAAGAAAAGGCTAAAGGAACCAATAGGAAGAAGAGTTTATGGCAAGGGAGAGACCAAGGTAAGTCCCAGAAAAAGGGATCTGGAATCACATCCCAGATTGTTCTGGGCCCTTCGAGTTTCACACCAATCCAGGCCTCTGGTAACGCACACCTTAGTCACTCTCCGGGGAGCTGTCGATGCTGGGAACGGCGGCTGCCACAGATCGCCTGAACTCCAAACCGCAAACTCAATCTATCATGGTGTGCCAGCTTTTCTTTATTAAACCAATTCTGCTGGATCAATGCTTCCTCCCCGTTAAAAATTATGAATAAATCTCCAACTGTCCAGAGAAAGTGCTTTCATAAATCTTGATGTGGGATACGTAGATTGGAGTTGTGCTGGTGTGCAATCAACCGTGGGCCAGGAATAAACTCCAGTAACTAGTGCACAGAGGGGGCTGGGCTGGCTGGTGAAAGAGTCTTAGAGCTTATGGATGAAAACGTGGCCAGGAATTTGTCAGTCCCCAGGAACTCTGAGGTCCTGAGAGAACCCAGGGTTTGGAAGCAGTGTAGAAGAGTGGAGGAGGAAAACAAATCTAGGGAAACCTGGATTCAAATCCCAGCTCAGAGGCTTATTGACTGCATAACTATAGGCAAATCGCTTAATAATATTTCTGAGACTCAGTCTCTTCATCTATAAAATAGGGATACTCATACTTAAGCCTAAGGAGAAAAGAACCTTAGAAACCTTAAAGTGACAAAGAAATGTGAAGGCTAGTCTGGCTAGAGAAGGTGTCAGTGAAGTAGAACACTAAATGTCTCGTCTACTCTCTCCCAAGATCTGCAGAAATCAAGGCTTCCACCCCCAAATTCAGAGCCCTGATGAACCATTTCAGATAAAACCAACTTGCTCTTCTCTTGATGTTACTCATAAATCTGGACATGTTCTTTCCTTTGCCTCTGTTCCCAGGAGTGTATAATCAGGGAGACTTCATTGCAGGAGTGGAGGACTAGTGAATGGACCCATTGGTAATAATATATATGTGGGCAACACTTTTATGGTACCTTAAGGTTTGCAAAGTGCTTTACATACATTATCTCATGTATATGGATAAGCAGGCCATCTGGGCATGGGAAGAGAAAGGGGAAGGATAAAGGGAAGGAAAACAACCAGGTCTTAGGTCTTCAATGCCCTGGGTGAGGAGTCTTCCAGAGGGCATATTTTATGTGTGTAGAAGATAGTGGGGGAGTTAACTGGATGGGGGAAAGAACCAAAGAAAATGTGTAACTGAGGCCATAGAAATGGGTACCCCAAAGGTGCTTAATAAATGCTAACTTGTTGATTGACGTATGAATAGATATGCGCTAGCATGAATAAGGTCAGCCATCAATAGCCCCCAAATAAAAAGACATGCTTGGGCAGGTGGGTTAGTAGCCAGGGAAGAGACTGTGGTCCCAATTTGGGTCTTTGGGCTGGCATGTCAAAGCTCAGGGTCTCCCTGTTAGTCTTACTAGCACTCCCATGTATCTTTGCTTCCTTTCAGAGGTCAAAAGGGTTCAAAGACACTCAGGGCATCATCAACCAAGCAACCCACTTAGACACAAGTCCTGCCACCTTCTCTCACAAGCTTGCTCCTGTCATATGATGGGAGGTGAAGCCGAATTTCAGGAGGGTGGCACTGGGGAGCCAAAGGTGGCACGTGGCAGTGTCTCAGGAAACCCTGGGGCTTTGCCACACAACTTGGCATCTGCCACTGTTTGCTTGGCCTGCCCTGCAGATCAATGATCTCCCCTCTCCACCCTTTGGGGAGAACGGTAGAGGCAAGCAGTAGCAGTCCCAAAATACAAAGAGGTCCCTGCTCGCTGCCTATTTTAAGCAGAGAATGTGGCTTCACTGGACATTCCCAGCAAGAGAAATCTCTCTCATTGGATGAAAAATGTCTTTGCTCTCATTACAAACCTGGCTTCCCTGGAGTTTGCAAAGAAGGCTCTGAGCTGAGAAAGCGCTCATTAAGATAGGCAGACAAGGAAGGAGGGAGGAAGAGAGGAAGAGAAAAGGGGGAAGTCTTAGAGAAAAGGCAATGCAGAAGAGTCCCAGGCTGAAAGCTAGTCAGGCTGCACCCCCTCCCACTCCCACTAAAGCTGATGGAAATGCTCCTGCCCAGCCTGGTGCCCAGAACCCAGCCCGAGATGTCCAGAGCAGATGCTTTCCTGACCTCAGCTGGCCAGCACCAGGACCTGGAATCAATAGACAGTCTTTACTTTTCAGGAAACATCCCACCAGACTTGATGGCTACTTGACTGCTCAGACCCAGAACACTGGGATGATATTGGGGGACGGGAAACCTTCTAGTCATCATCACTCAAAACCAATGGAGGCCAGTGACTGTCCCAGGGTGGAGACCAATCCCTGTAGCCATCTGGGGCATCAGAGCCTTGAAGTCATGAGATGTCCAGAATGCTCCCGAATTCTTGGGACAGCCTCTTCCCATCAGCAAGCTAGCTAGGTATCCTGCTGGGCGCATCCGACAAGGTCACTCAGCCCTGCTTGTTCTGGACCTAAACTAGCCAAGAAGCTCTGAGCTCATAGCCTGATCTGATGCTAGGGTAGGTTGGGGATGTAGTTAGGTGCTGCCTCATTTCATCGGGGTCCCAGATCCTACAGCAGGCACCACAGCACCTCTACTACTCAAATTATTCAGTGGTTCCCCAGGCAAGCAACAGACTGTCCCCCCAAGAGCCAGTGTTCAACTCCCAGGGCTCTGAGCCAGGGCCCCCCACGGATACCTACAAATAAACTTCTCTGGGCCCAGAGGCCCCACGGTGAGGATCCCCTGCAGAGGTAGTAGTGGTGCCTTCCCTGTTTCCCATTAAGCTTGGTGACCTGATGCCAGTGCGGTAACTGCTGCTGCATGCAGTTCTCACTGGACCTCTCTCTCTTAACTCGGTAGGCCTCATGGGGCTGTAGCCCCTGGTGTCCAGATCACTAGGGCCTCAGCAGGGCTGGGCAGCAGAGACAGGGCTGCCCAAGTGAAGCGGGCTGGGTGGGCTAGGCTCTGCTAATCTGCTCCCTCCCCTGCTTCTGAGGATCTTCTCCACCTCCTGCTTTGTCCTGGCCCCAGGGGTGCTCTGTGCCTGTGGGCCAGAGAAAGGCTGGGGAGGGAAGCTGGGCACACACCAGCACAAAAGTTCCCTGGATAGATCAGGGGCACATCTGAGGGTGCAGGCTTCTCTCTCAACCCACTGAGGGAGAGAAAAGTTGCCTCAGCCAAAAGCCAAGTGAGGGGGGGAGATGGTGGGGAGAAGTGTACCCAAAGTGTGTGTGGAGGGGGTGAGGGGCGGTAGGACTGGGGCCCAATCCTTCTTACCTGAAGTCACTGTAAGGATGGATAATCCAAAAACCGGCCGACTTAACCCTTTCTTGTTCGCGCTCCACGGCCTTCTGGCTGCCGAACATCCTCAAGGAGAATTTGTTGACCCCTGGCTGGAGCATAGCTCCAAACTGGCGCTGCATGAAGCCCGCCTGGCCCAGCCTCGCCTCATCGTCAGGGACGATCTGGTCACCCCCTGCCCCTCCTTCCACTTTGATGCAGGTGGCAGAGGAGCCGGAGGGCTGCTCCGCAGAGCAAGAGGGCATCGGGGACTGCCCCAGGGACTCAGGGGGCTCGGGCTCCCCGTCCAGGCCCGGGGGGCTCTTGTCCTCGCAGGGGGACGCATCGCCCTCGCCTATGAGACGCTTCTCTTCTGCCGAGTCGCGCAGGTGGCTGCTCCCGCCGCCACCGCCACTAGAGCTTGTGCCGCCGCCGCCACCGCCACCACTGCCACCACCGCCACCGCCGCCGCCGCCTCGGCTGGTCAGCGAAGACAGGCTACCTCGGAAGCGCCGGCAATCCCCGTTGGTGCTGGACTTAGCGGTGCTACCGCCGCCGCCGCTACGACTGCCCACCTCAGTCTCCATGATGCCTGGGGCCGCGCTCCGGGGCTCCCCGCCACCCGCAGCCGCTGAGGGCGAGGGCAGGGGCCGAAGACGGATGCTCTTCCTGCGGGTGTCCTTGTCACTTTCCTCCTCGTCCTCCTCCTCGTCCATGATCCAAGCCTTAGGTCCCACCTGCTGCGGGAGACTGTAGAGCCGCTTGCGCATGGACGGCGGCAGCTTGTCCATGGCGTCTGGAGAGGGAGGGGACAGAGGGGGGGACCCCCGTGCGGGCGACTCAGGGGGCCGGGGTTCCCGCCAGGGACATGCCCTCCGCTGCCGCTACTGCAGCCGCTGCTGCTGCCGCCGCCGCCGCCGCCTCCCTCAGCCGACCATGCCCGTCCGTCCGCAGGCTCCGTGAGGGAGGAGGGAAGGAGAGGAGAGAAGCAGCCTGCCCGCTTGCCCGCCGCCGCCGCCGGGCCGGCCCGCTGCGCCGCGCCCCCTTCCCGGGGGCGGGGATGGCGCGGGGCTCGGGGAGGGGTGTCCCCCAGCCGCCCCAAAGCGCGGCGCTCAGGGGCGCGGCGGGCAGCCCGGCTGCGGAGGGGCGCCCCGCCTCCCCACGGGGAACAAAAGGCGCCGCCGCGGAGACCGGCAACCGGGCATGGGCAGCGCAGACGCGGCGAGAAGGAGAAGGAGGAGGAGGAGGAAGAGGAGGAGGAAGAGGGAAAGGAGGGAGGGGGGCTGCCCCGCACAGACCAGCGCTCTGCCAGCCGCCACCACTCCGTCTGCCTGACCGGCCTGGTCTGTCCGTCCGTCGGTCCGTCCGTCGGTCGGTCGCTCAGCCCGGCCCCCTCCACACCTCTTCTCCCTCCCTCCCTCCCCCCTCCTCCTCCTCCTCCTCCTCCTCTTCTTCCTAGGTGCCCCCTCCCCCTCCTCCCTCCTGGGCCACCCCGGGGCGCACGCTGCAGCCGAGCGGCCCGCCGGGCTTACATCACTGGCCACCTCCCCGGGAGCGCCCTCCGGCAGCGCTCCGGCTCCAGAGCCCCGGAATATTCATGAAGCCGGCGCGGCTCTCGGGTTGCCATAGGAGCGGCTCCTGCCAGCCGGGCCTGCCTACCTGAGCATCTTAAAGGGGCAGAGGAGTGAGGACCTAGGAACCCTAGCGGGAGGGCGGGGGCGGTTAGGACGGTCAGAATAGGGGTTCAGGGAATGCACCCTCGAGAAAGAGACTCTCTGCCTTACCCTGATGGGGCGGGTACCCGGCCACTGTAGCTCTCGTGGGGAGAAGGGGGTGGGGGGCCGCGGTGGTAGACAGCAAGAGGCGGCAGGCGGGGGAATGGGGGGGAGATCTGGAGGGGGCGGGGCAAGGTGTGCTCTCCAGTTCAGTGACTCGCCAGATGGATCGCCAGAGGGCTGGGGTGCAGCCCGAATCAGCCCCAAGTCTCTAACCCTGCCCTCCTGTGCTGCGAGCTAATTTCCAAGCTCAGCTGCTTCCCAAGGCGGGGAGGATGGGTTCAGCGGTCACCCCCCCGCCCCAATCCACACATATGCTTTATTCCACCCTGACCTCCCATTCCGCACCGGGGGCCTCTGGATAAACCTCTAGGCCTGGCGAGGGGGTAGAGAAGGGCCGGGTTGGGTACCGGTGACTCCGGGCCTTAGACCCAGACCTAGTGTGCACGCCGCCTTGGTGCTGAAGCCCAAGTCATTCATAAATTCGTCCCCGCGTGCTCTAGACTCTGCGCTGGGAAAGGCGGGAGTGGAGAGCTGGACTGGGTCGGGTTGGGGAAACCCCACACCCCTGCGGGGGAGGGGCGGGGCGCCCTCTGCCCACTCCAACCTTCTCGGGCGCGGATCTCCGGGAGACTCCAGCTCCACTAGAGACTCCGCCCCACCTCCGCCCGCCGTTCCTATCCTGGGCCGCAGCTTCCCCGGGAGCTCACCGGATGCCAGGGAGAGGGGAAGGGGAGGCACGAGGGAAAAGGAGACTGGAGACTCGCGGAGGCGCCAGGCACTCCGGTGGGGACTCGCCCAGACTCGTCAGCCCATTCCAGGTTCTGACTTCGAGGAAATGCGGCCTGCGGCTCAGGGGACGCGAGCTCAGCGGCCGCCAACAGCCTTCTGGTTTTCCCCTCCCTCATCTCCATTCTAGCAATAACCTAATAAGCACACCCCACCCCCACCCAGGGCAGTGAAGCCCAGAGGACTTGAGAGCCTGAGTTAGAACTGGGGCCTATGGCGTGGGACTGGCATGTAAGGCCAGGGAGAGGTCCTGGAGCAAAAAGGTCCGGACTGTTTTGGGCTGCTCATTTACTGTCTGCTTAGGTTATTTGCCTCACTCAGCTACTTGCCTTCTTGCCTTTAGGACTCTCCCAATTCTTTCTGAGGAAATTTGAGTGACAGAGGAACAGATGGCATTGTATCAGACTAGGGCAACCAGGTCCCGACCACAGAGCTCTGAAAGCAGACACCCAGCTCCCCAATAAAGGGCACAGAATTCTTCCTTCCTTACCCAGCTGCATAGCTCTGTTCCTCTTGGCAAAGAGAAGCAGAGGTAGCAGAGAGACTGGGAATTGCCAAAATAATTTCTCAGTTCAAAAAATCCATTCGCTTCCAGCATGTGCACACATGCAAAACCGGGAGGCATGACCTGGGTCTGAAAATGATCTATGCCTAAGGAAAGACACTATTGTCTCTCCACAGGGAGAAAAGAGGGGAAGGACAGACTTTGGGACTCACCTCTGTAGGACTAGGACTAAGGAATCCCATTCTACTTTTTACACCCATTTTTCTTAAGCTGTCGCTGTGCATCTCATCTTTTATTTACTAGCAGAAAGATGTTGGGCAAGTCACTTAGCAACTCTGAGCCTAAAGTGAGAGGATTGGATCAGATGACCTCTAAGGTTCATCAGGGAATAGGGAGAAATTCAACATAAAGTAAATGATTTTTATGAAATTTAGACATTTAAAGGACAGAAGCCGTGCCTTGAAGTGGAAAGGGCTAGATTCTTTGGAATCTCATCTTTGCCACTTGTTTAAGCATCTTAGTGAAATTATTTCACTTCTCTGGGAACTACTTTAAAAAAAATTGCTCAGAGCTTCATAGGTAGTATTGCCTAGTGAATATGGCATTGAACTTGAGGTAAAGAAGATGATATTCAAATCCTGCCTTAGATACTCTAGCACTGGAACTGATGAATGAATCACTTGGTATCTCTGTTAGCCTTAGTTTCCTCATCTCTCTGTTAAGAGAGTTGGACTCCAATGGACTCAACCCATTTTCCAGATCTAAATGAATGACTCTTTGACCCATCTGGGGTCACGTAAGTAAAAAAGAGTAGAATCAGGTTTCAAACTGAAGTCTTTGTAGGTAGTCTAAAACCTTACATCTTTCCACTTCATCCTGGTGCTCTCAGAAGACTCAGTTGAAATACCCTATGAATCCTAGTCATCATTCAAATGCCACATCCTCCGGGAAAACTGATCTCATCTTTCTAGTTAGGAATAGTCTTTCTTTCCTCAGAACTCTCAGCATTGTGCACTTCTCTGCTGTTCTTATATTCAGTGTCCTTATTTGGTCATATTTGTTCAGAATAAGTGAATCCAAGAAACACAAATTTGAATGTAGGATATAATTTTGATGGGTGAAGATTTAGGAAGATGCAAGAAAGGCAGAGCACTCCAGTAGGATTATAGATTTTAAAGCTGGAAAAACCCTTAGAGATCATTTGGGCAACTTCTGTTTTAAGGAACAGAACAAACCCCTCTATTTGTAAGGAATAAAAGCCCAAGGAGCTAAAGGGGTTGGCCCACCAACAAGCAAGAGGGCCCATATTGGTAACTGGGTCCAGGGCTTGAAATCAATTTCTGTCCACCAAACCATGCTGCTTCTGGTAGTTTGGGCTGAAGGTTAAGGCTGGGATCTAGGTTGGCGCCAGTGGCAAGGTTTGATTTCCTATATAATTTCTCATCCTGACTTTCCAAAACTCTTCCTCCCTCCTCAAGTTCCCATCTCCCTCTTATTATATGGCACTTAATATACCTCTCTACTGACCTTATTGTTTAATTACAGCCACTTGTGTATTCATGTTCCCCACAAAACTTATCTATTCTTGATATCTCCTCCAATGTTTATTAGTGCTTTGAGCACAGTAGATACTTAGAAAAGGTTTGTTAAATGGAATTTAGGGGGATGTGTCAGGATTTGGTTTGAGGTTAGGTTTTGGATGTGCTAATGCAAATCCTAATATTTGAGTTATTTGATTTGGGGATTGGGTTAAGGTCCTTTCCAGCATTGGCTTCTTATCTCTCTCCTGAGTGCTTTTACCCCTCAGTTTTACCAGTGCTAAATAGCAACATGGCCTTCCAGACATGAAATATTTTCCCCCAAGGTGCTTCAGTCTTGTTCTTGAAACATCTGTGCCCCTGATCATCATCTCTACAACACTCCCTTCCCCCAATATACCAAGGAAAAGTTCTCTTTGTGGAGAAGACTGTGTCTCATCTCAGGCTGAGTGGGGGAGATACTGGCAGACCCAGGCTCCTTCCTCTCACATTTGTCTGACAGAGCGCACTGTTTATATGGTGTATGGAGAAATAACTAGAATAATCCCATCAGCAGTAAGGACTGGCATTTATTTATACTCTTGAACTGTTCTGATCCTGGAGTCCCTGGCACAGATGGCTTAATCCTAGGACGTCCTTGGGTGTCCTTGGGAGAAAGTGTAATTGACTGGACATGTGCTAATGATATCCAGTGTAATAACAGTGATACTGTCCATATACCTTGGATTTTAAAAGTGTCTTTTCTCAGAAGAGACCAAACACTTCAAGGTTATCTGCTTGAAACTAGCTTCCTTGTTACATAAAATGCTAAACATGCATATGAGGGGATGTGGGGAGAGACACTCTCACTCAGTGAGCATCAGCTCTGGAATTTAGCCACAGTGGAACAGAGAGGGAATTGGGGAGTGGGTAGAGACATGGAGATGGTAACCTACTTCCTAAGCCACAGCTCCTTCCACTTCTGTCCAGTATTTCTTTGATCTGTACCCATGGTGACCACGAAGAAGGATGAGGCTGACAGTAACCCTGGGAGATAACATCTTGGGGTTAGTATAGTATGCATCTGGGATTTCAAGTGGTGGCCAGTGTAAGGATTAGGGAGGAAAATGAGGTGAGAATATTGTCCTATTGAGCCTCAGAAACCTCTTACTCACCAGAAGTACCTCTCAAGGTACCCTATCAGTGAAGAAATTAGCACCAGAAGAGAGCATCCATTAAACCTGAAATAAGCTGGATGCTCCCTTCTCTAAATGTTAAATCCCAGACAGGGACTTTTGCTTTGGTCCAACAAACCACCATATATCTAGATAGTCCATCTTATTCCTCTAGTCCTAAAAGAACTTTTCCTCCTATATCATCTATTTAATGGAAGCATGTGCACATGGTACTTCTGGAAGATTCCCTATTTTGAAAGGAGGAAAATAAGCCTGACATTATCCAGAACAAGATTAATCAATTAGCAAGCTCTGAATGATGGTATAACCAGTTCTATGCTAGGTGCTAGAAAAGAGAGTCTAGATTAGTGGTGATGAACCTTTTAGAGATGGGAGTGCTGGGTCCCACCCCCATTCCACCCCCCAGCCTGAGTGCTGTGCCAATCCCACCTCTTACCCCATATATATGGGGAGGGAGGAAGCACTCCAGTTGGGCTTCTGGGCAGAGGGGCAGGTGATGAAACACGCAGGTGAAGAGGGGAAGGAGAGTGGCAGAGAGCTCTGTATCCCTCTAGCTATGTGCCATACTGTGAGCTATGTTTCCCTCAAACCTAGCTCCTCTCCAACCCCACCACAGGAATCACCTTCACCACAGACTCAACAGGCTGCCTGCCATCTGCAATGCACCCTCATGCAGCATGTGAGCTGCCCTTCCCCTAGCACCTTACCCCAGACAGGGGAGGAAGGAAGTACTCCCATGGGGTTACTGGGCAGAGGGGCAGGTGAAGTGAGGAATGTCTTCAGGCACATAGAGAGGGGGAGGGGAACAGCTCCAACTGAGTCCCTATGGCTTTCTAGTAATGAAATCTGGGGAGAGCAGTGCATGGGTCCACAGAGAAGGCTCTGTGTGCCATAGGTTCATCATAACTGGTCTAGAGGGAGACACTCTACCTCCTGTCTGAGGGTTCTGTGCTACAGATTAGTGAGAGCTCTCCATATGTAGCTTGGTATCATATCCACCATATTGTCTGGTCATCTTCACACTATGCCAGTGATATATTCTACATTTCTTCAACCTACTCTCATCCATATAAACTCTGACCTTTGCTCTGGGAAGAACAGTAATAGTAATAATAGTAATAATAATAATAATAATAATAACAGTATTTATATAGTGCTTCAAGTTTTGGAAGGCTCTTTACAAAAATGGTCTCATCTGATCATCACAACAATCTTAAGCAATAGGCGCTTTCATTATCTCCATTTTACATTTAAAGAAACTGAGACAGATAGAGGTTAAGTTACTTGTTCAGGGTCATAAAACTAGTAAGTATATGAGGCTAGATTTAAACTCAGATCTTCCTGACTCTAGTCCAAGACTCCATCTACAGTACCACCCAGAAACCAGATCAACACTATCATTCCAGGAAAGGACATGTCAATTCATGATCTCTTTGGCTCTACTCACCATCTCTATGACGTTCCAGACCGAGTCCTCCCCTCCCCTTTCCTCCTCCTCCTCCTCCCTCTCTCTATATGTGCAGTCTTCAGAATAGAAGCTTTTTGCTGGTATCGTATTTTGCTTTTTTGTATTATCATTCTCAGAGCTTAGTACGGTTTGGGGGACATAGTTAGCACTTAATAGATGTGTTTACTTTCAACTATTTATTCAAGAGAATGGTCATCTCTAATCTCCTGCCCTTGAGAGCTCAGCCTCTGAATGTAGATACACGATTAGCAGATACATAAAGATAGAACTTTAGGACTAGAAGGGACTTTGGGAAACTTTTAGTTAAATTCCTTCATTTTACAGATGGGGAAAATGAGACCCAAAGAAATAAAATTACTTCCCCAAGACTGCACAGGTCACTCAAAAAAACAACAACCAATGAGCATCTATTGAATGCTTTTATTGGCGCCTATTAGAACATATACTTTTGGAGAGCAGATATTCTGTTTTTAAATTCTTTGCACCCAGTGTTTAGCACAGTGTAAGCACTTAATAAATATTTGTCAACTGGTTGGTCTATGTCTATGTGCCAAGTACCACGCTAGGTGATTATACAGCAGTCCCCTTAGCCAATCAGTTTGCATTCTACTGTAGAAAGGCAATACATATAGATCAGCAGTTCTCAACCTCTCAATTTGTAGCCATGAGAATATATAATGCATATCAGGTATTTACATTCCGAATCATAACTGTAGCAAAATTACAGTTTTGAAGTAGCCACCAAAATCATTTTTTGGTTTGGGGTCACCGCAACATGAGGAACTGTATTGCGGGGTCATGGCATTAGAAAGGTTGAGAACCACTGATAGAGATCAAAGTGTATATGGAATAGATATAAAAAGAATATGAGGAAGTTTAGGGTGAGGGCACTAGTAGCTGGAGGTGGGGAGTAAGAAGGGTTTCATAGAGAAGGGAGTGCTTTAGCTAAACCTTGATGGGATTCTAAGAGACAGTGGTAAGGAGAGAGTGAATATCAGGCATTGGGGTCAGCCAATGCAAAGGAATGGAAGCAAGAGATGGAATATTATGCATGAGGAGCAAGAAGGTCAATTTAATAAGACCTAGGAATATGGAAAGAGGAGTAATGTATAATAGGATGTAAACATAGATGTGAGCAATTTATGAGGATCCATAAATACAAAACAGAAGTTTATATTCTATGCTAGAGATTATAGGGAGCCTCCATATCTTGTTGAATTGAGGGAAGGAGGAAAGAGAGTGAAGTGTGTGTGTGTCTGTGTGTGTGACATGATCAGACCTGCCCATTGGGAAAATTATTTCAGCAGCTATGTGGAGAATTGGAGAGGGAAAGAGATTTGCAGCAGGGAAACCACTTAGGAGTGGATTGCAATGGACCAGGTAAGAGAAGATAAGGGGGCCAATTAGGATAGAGAGCCAAGCCTGGAGACAAGAGGTCCTGGGTTCAAATGTGGCCTTGGACATTTCCTAGCTATGTGACCCTGGGAAAATCACTTAACTCCAATGGCCTAGCCCTTACCACTCTTCTGCCTTGGAATCAATACTTATTAATTCTAAGATATAAGATAAGGGTTTAAAATAAAGAAGATGAATTAAGATGGTGACTGTGAGTAGTGGGAAAGGGTCAGATAGTGTGGAGGCAGAAACAACCAAATGTGAGAACTGATTGGATAAGGAAAGCTAGGGAGAATGAAGAGTTGAGAATAAAGTTGAGGTTGCAAAATGGAAGGATCATAGTGACCTTGATGCAAATTTGGAAATTCAGAAAAGAGATTAATTTGAAGGAAAAGATGGTGAGTTTTGTTTCAGATAAGTTGGGTCTCCTGAACATATAGTTGAAAATGTCCAATAGACAGTTGGTGATTATGATCTAGAGCTCAGGAGAGAGATTAGGGCTGCAAACATAACTCTAGGAGCATTGTACTTTGTGCCTCCATTTCCTGAGCCAGTTACATCTTGGGGAGTGCTTCAATACTTTTTAAAGGGTTAATAAGACTAACCTACATAACTGATATTGTTGCTATCATAGGAAATCATCTTTACTGGGATATTAATTAAATCTGTTGAGGTAGAGAAAAAACAGAGAAGAGGACCCAGTAAAGAGCTTGGGGGGCTTCTATAACCAAGGGACATGCTACACCATGTGTGTCCTCTCTTCCATATGCCTCCACCTCCAAATGCAGCTGTGCACAGGTAAGAGCCAGAGTTTTTCAAGAAGTTCTGGCTTGGGAGGAGGATATGAAAGTGAGTGAAGGATGGGGAACACATTGAGTCCTCTTCACTACACTGACTAACAGGACGCTAATTCATAGGCAGATGTATTTGAGTGGCATCATTGGAGAGAGTGTCTTGGTGACTTGGTGGAAGAGAAAGAGGAGAGACTATTGGTTTCCAATAGCCTCTGGTCTATTTCAGTTCCAGCTTAGGGTATCACTTCATTTCCTACATCTGTTTCTGTGAGCAAATTCCCAGTACACTTAGGGAGGGGCTCTTAGTGCCAGGCAGATCTCTCACTCAGACATGTCTACTTGTAAATTAGGTTCCTATTAGTTGGTGCAGGGAAGAAAACCCAATGCCTTTGGGACCTGATTTGAGTTATACATTTTTAGTTGCTATTAATTGGGAGTTAGAAATGTTGTCTTAGGATCTAAACTGCTTCCTTTAGACTCTCTCCCCTCCTACACACACACACACACACACACACACACACACACACACACACACACACACACACACACACACACACACCTGGCTTTCCTTTCAAGGGAAGAAAGCAGTATCAGATAAGCAGTTCTACTTCCTGAGCATCTCTCTCTCTCTCTCTCTCTCTCTCTCTCTCTCTCTCTCTCTCTCTCTCTCTCTCTCTCTCTCTATCTCTCTCTCTATCTCTCTCTCTCTATCTCTCCTTTTCTTTCTCTCCCCCTTCTTTTTCTCCTTGTCTCCCAGTCTCTCTCCCTCCCATTCAGAATACAGTAGTGTCTCTATTGGGTAGAACAAGCTTGGTATGGATCTGGGAAATGAGTCTGCAGAGATGGCCATGCCACAGATCTATGATCTCATCAATTGGGGGCACTCCCACTGGCTGCAGATCCATACATTCTCATCTGTAACTCTGATTCTTGTTCTTGTCTGTGGTGCAGTAGATAATATGATAATCTTGGAATCAAGAGGGCTGAGTTCAAAGCCTACCTCAGGTACTTATTAGCTGTGTGGACTTGGGCAGGTCATTTAAGGCCTGTCGCCTTCAGTTTTCTCATTTGTAAAGTTGAGAGAATAACAACACTTACCTCCCAGAGTTGTTATAAGAACAAAATAGGATAATATATATAAAGTGCTTTGCAAACCTTTTAGGACTATATAAATGTTAGATATTATTATTTCTATCATCATCATTATCATCGATTTTAAAGTAGGAAGGAATATCAAGGCTGTCTAATTCTACCTTTCATTTAAAATGAAGAGGAGCAAGGTGTTTTTCCCAAAATGACATAGACAGTAAGCTACAGAGTCAGAATTTTAAACCCAGGTCACAAATTTAGAGCCAGAAGGGATCTCAGAGGTTACCTAGTTGACCACTTTTATTTACCTATGAGGAAACTGAAATTCAGGTTAGTTAAAGTGACTTGTCCAAGGTCACTCATGATAAGTGTCAGAGGGAGAATTTGCACCCAGATCTTCTTACTGTAGAGTCAGGGATCTTACTACATTGCTTCCATAGAGAACCCCAGAGCCCGGAGACCATTCTCTAGGCCAGTGGTTATCAACCTTTCTAATGCCATGATCCCGCAATACAGTTCCTCATGTTGCAGTGACCCCAAACCAAAAAATGATTTTGGTGGCTACTTCAAAACTGTAATTTTGCTAGTTATGCATTATGTATTCTCATTGCTACAAGTTGAGAGGTTGAGAACCGCTGCTCTAGACCTTCTAATAAAACACAAATAGCATTGCAGTTCTCAGGCTATCCATCTGCTGTCTCTTGTTCTTGCTTCCTCACCTGCCCACCTCCTTTTCTGATCCTCCATTTCCTGTATTCTCTCTTTGACACCATTTCTTGCCTGTCGCTCTCCTTGGTCCTTAGGACCATCTGCAATTTGCCTTCTTTGGAAGCTATGGGATCCCATGACAACATTTTGTAATCTATAAAAACAGTTTCCTCACTGGGTACTGCAAGTTTAATTATTCCCATTTCAAAGATAATGACAATAAGGTTCAGAAAGTTCAAGTGACTTTACTATAGTCACACAGCTAGTAATCAGATCTATCTCCAAGTTCAATGAGTTTTCCACTTCCTTGAGAGCAAGGGTAGTATGTTATTTATCTTTATGTTTCTCCTAGAAATATAAAGGAGATATATTCATATCCAATTAAATAGTCCCATCCTTTTGTGTTGGGAAGACAAAGCCTCAGTCAAGTGACTGCCAGGAAGAAAGGAAGGTTGATATCCTAGAGTATTGGAGTACCTGTCTGTGTTTAGCATAGTGGTATAGGACTTATAAGAATCTTTTAAGATTCAGAAGTAATATTGGGCCCAAGAACTCAGAACTTTAAACGAATTGAATGGGCTCAAGTGAGGATCAGACAGGAGCCCCTCATAATAACCAGATCAATTCATCATGGTTGCCACTTCCTTTCCCTGTTTCTCTGGCAGAATAATGAAAGAAGACATCAGGGAGAAAATGGAATATAGGAGGGGTATGAGTGTAATTGTCATCCAAGGAGATGGACATACATTTTTGATAGAATTAATTTAATTATTCTGCTTCTACTGTTTGACTAGCTTTATGTTGGGTAGTTGGAAAGACAGAAGGAAAAGATAACTGGTCCCCTCCTATAAAGGACATTACATTTTGTTGGGGAAGCTAGACTCATTCTCTTCTCACAATGAAGAACAATTCAGGAAGGGCTCAAACTCTGGATTATGTAGGAAGATCTCAGAGGAGAGGAAGTGAGCACCTGGTTAGGGGATGCTCCCTGGAGATGGGAGTTGAATAAAGTCTTGAATGATGGATAGATTTAAACAGGCAAAGAAGATGAAAAGTGAGAGGGGGGGCGGGGGGAACATATGAGGTTTACAGGCAGCAATGAGGAGACTATTCTGGCTAGTCCAGGGGTGTGTGTGTGTGTGTGTACATGTAAGACAGTTGTGAGAGTTTAGAAAGATAAGATCACAGGATTTCAGAACTGAAAGGGACCTAAAAGATCACCTAACCTAACTTTTGCAGATGGGGAAGCTGTGCTTTGGGGGCTTAAGTGGATTATTTGGCTTTTAACTGTTCTCCCTGTTTCAAGTCTCTTCCAACTCAAATCCATCCTCCACAGAGTTACCCAAGTGATTTTCCTAAAGCATAGATCTGACCATGTCAGCACTGTCTACTAAAGCAACTCCACTGGCTCCTTATTACCTAACCTCTTTGCAAATGACTTTTTCCTACCTTAATAGACATAAATTATTCCCCTCCATATACCCTATGGCCCAGCCATACCAATCTACAGACTTTTTTCCCTTAAAACCCTTACCTTCCATCTTATAACTACTACTATGTATTGTTTCCAGGGCAGGAGAGCTGTAAGAGCAAGGCAATGGGGATTAAGTGACTTGCCCACGGTCACACAAGTAGGAATTATCCGAAGCTGGATTAGAACTCAGGACCTCCCATCTGTAATTCTGGCTCTCAATCCTATGAGCCACCTAGCTGCCCCCAGTCTACTGACTTTTGCTCCCAGACAAAGCTCTGTCATCTGTCTTTGTACCTTGACACAAGTGCCCCACCCATCCTTGGAATTCTCTCTTTCCTCTTCTCAAAGTCTTAGAATCCCTGTTTTCCTTCAAGATTCAGCTTAAGCCTTATCTCCTCAGGAGACCTTTTCTGATCCCTTCAGCAGCTACTTACCCAATTTCTATTTTGAATATATCTTTGTATGTCTAAATACTTCTATCTATTATATCCCCAATTAAAATATAAACCCCTTGTGGCCAAGGACTTCTTTGCTTTTTTATTTGTATGCTCAGAAATGAACATCAGTGCATAAATACATAGTACTTAATCAATGGTCATTGACTGAATGATTGATTTCTGAAGATCACACAAGCAGTCAGGTAAATCATTTCCCCTCTTTGGAGGCAGAGTCAAGATTTGAACCCCGAATTTATGACTAAAATTCTGATCCGAAGGTGAATATAAATGATGGACGTCTTTTCTCCTTCTAAGAGGCAAGAAATAAAATGGGGGCACAGATAATGGAAAGGAGCAGGGGATGTAAGAGTCCCTTGCTGTCTTGGTCTAACACTTAGTCAAAGAAGTTTCCAGGAATACAATGTAGGTCATCCAGTTCTCTCATCCCCTCTCCAGCTCCACCTATGGGAGCCAAACAAGGAAACTACAATTGAAAAGGCCATTAAGGGCCCAGCAAGGCCCTTTAATGCCATAACCATCCACCCTGGCAAGGCTTTGCTCTTAGGAAAAGAGCTCTCAGGCCAGCAAAAACACCTCATTCTCCTTTATTATCATTATCTTCTATTTTGCTTGATTTATGACCCAACTGCTCTGGGAACCAACAAGCTGGAATAAGAAGCATTCTTCCCTGGTCCCAGGGCCATTATCTGGACTCATTGTCTATGTAGAGTGTACCATGGGCAAGGGATCTCAAAGCACCTAATAACAAAAATAAAAACTCCCATCCCTACCTGGTGAAAAATGGATTATTATCCCAAAGCTTTTTTAATTGCATTCAGGAAACAAGGCAACTATTTAGTGTTCCAGATAGGGCACTTATTTGGCATATCCTTTTCTGAATGTGTCTTTTCTTCTCCACTTTTTAGCTGAG
This sequence comes from Monodelphis domestica, assembly GCF_027887165.1. Taxonomy (NCBI): domain Eukaryota; kingdom Metazoa; phylum Chordata; class Mammalia; order Didelphimorphia; family Didelphidae; genus Monodelphis; species Monodelphis domestica. The sequence goes on from NC_077227.1 coordinate 46,996,719, forward strand.
TAAATTAAAGAACAGAGAGGTTTAAAACTTGCTCAGAGCTATACAGTAAAGAAGTTCTGGCATTCTGTCTTGTCTTTTTAAATGTAAATTTGATGGGAGAAGCTAGGTATCACAATAGATAGAGGACCAGGTTTCAAGTTGGGAGGGCCCTGAGTTCAAATTTGATCTGAGCTATTTTCTAGCTATGTTACCCTGGGCAAGTCATTTAACTCAAATTGCCTATCCCCTTGGCATTCTTCTGCCTTAGAATTGATATGAAGACAAAAGGCAAGGTTTTTTTTTTTTAAATAGTAAATGATAATGATATGATGATGATGTTCCATATTTCTATAGATCTTGATGACCAGCAAAGTACTTTCCTCAAATCAGTAATAATTTGACTAAAATGATCCCTTCCAGTTCTAGAAGTCTATGACTCCACACAGATGAGTCACAATCTGAGCCAAACTGTGATCTTAAACCAAGAAATATTATCATACCCATTTTACAGATGAAGAAACTCAAGAAGAGAGAATTGAAAGAACTTGCCCATATAGTCACTCAGTAAATTGTTGGTTGAAATTAGGAACTCAGATCTTACTCAAAATCCTGTGTTTTTACACCAAGCTAGGACTTGCCTCTCAAGCCTCTAAATTTTGAGAGGGTAAAGTCTGTGGCTTCTCTAGAATTGCCCTTGGTAAAATTGCAAAGCCATTTTAGTTTGTGTTTATGAGAGCCATTCACTCCACCCTCCTCCCAGCTTTCAGTGCCCATTCCTCCATCTCACAGCATTACCTTCTCCCAGTTGTCCAATGTTTGATTGCTACAGGGTCCCTACCCAAAGTCTATCTGACCTCCTCTAACAATTGTTCTTTCTTTTGCCCTGTCTGCCCTCTCTCCCCATTAAATCCTGCTTCCTGCCGAATGTATGATAAACCTATTCCTCTGGAGGTGTTAGCTACCTAGTGACAACAGAAGTTTCTCCTCCCAAGGGCATCTGCATTCTAACAAAGTGATGCCTTCACCCAACCACATCTATAATGGTGGCTTGAAATTAAGAGGATTCTTGGAGTGGTTCCAGTTTTTGCTGCTACTAAGTCGCCATCTTGGCTCCACCTTGGTGGCTAAAAATGAAGAGAGAGAGATTGGGGAAGAAAGGGACTTCTTAGAAGCACTCACATCACACAAAGGCAGGATGGATCCAAGCCCTGCACTTTTCCAACCTCTGCAGAGCCCAGCACAGATCTATAGGCAGACTGCTACCTACATGATGCTATGTGAAAGGTGCTAGGAAGATTCCTTCTTAGAAATATCTTCCATGTTGGACTTGGCACATTGCCTGAGATTCTACCATTAAAGCTTTGCTACTTTAGGACTCTGGCAGTCTTTTAAGAGTAGATTCACTGTATATGTATACTGAATGTGTTTCTATATGTATTTTTTGTCTTCCCACTTAGAATGCAAATAAGGATGATTTCATTCCTTGTTCTTGTAGTCCCAGTGTCTAGCACAGTGCCTGGCTCACAGTCAGTATATAAAGGATACTTGTTGATTGATTGAATACAAACACCCCTGAGATTTCTTATACTTTAAGCAATTTTAGGAATTAACACCCTGGGAAGGGATGATGACTGCTGGAGTGAGAACAAGGCCTGAGAGAAAAAAAAAAAACCATTAAAAGAGAGGCATCTGAGCAATAAAGAGAAAGAGAGAGGGGCTATACACATACTTTTCATTTCTGTTGCCTTGCCTGGGTAGGTTTTCAGCCCAGATAGCCATTCCCACTCCTTATTCATTTATTCATTAGCATTTATTGAGCTACTAATATGTGTAAATCTTTGTGCTTGGCAGTAGTATAAAAGATGAAAAAGAGACAGTCACTATCCTTTTTTGTTTTAACCCTTACTTTCAGTTTTAGTGAAAACTCCAAGTCAGAAGAGGGAAGGGCTAGATATTTGGAATTAAGTGACTTGCCCAGGGTCACAAAGCTAATGCCTGAGGGCAGATTTAAACCCAGGTCCTTCCAGCTCCAAATTGGCGCTCTATTCACTATGCCACCTCGATGCCCCAATTCATATCTTTAAGAAACTAACAATTTGGGACAGGTAGGATCAGTGGATAGAGCATCACACCAGGAGATGGACAGTTCTGGGTTCAAAATATGGCCTCAGATACTTCCTAGCTATGTGACCCTAGACAAGTCACTTAACCCCAACTGCCTACCTTTTACTACTCTTCTGTCTTGGAACCAATACTTCTGTCGATTCTAAAACATAAGATAAGAGTTTTTAAAAAGAAGCTAACAATTTACTTAGGCAGAATTCAATCAATTGGTATAGAGGTCTATATATAACACCAACAATAACTAGCATTTGTGCAACCCTTAAAGGTTTGTAAAGCTCTTTACAAATATTATCTCATTTGATCCTCACAACCTTATGAGTTGGATTTTATTATGATTCTTTTTATATAGATGAGGAAACTGAGGCAGACTGATAAAGTGTCTTGTCCAGGTGTCATATACCTTGTAAATGTTTGAAACTAGATTTGAATTCAGGTCTTCTTTGTTCCCTCCAGAATGGAAAAAAGGAAGCCTCTGGTCCTTTGGAACTAGGACTGGTCCTTTTCTCAGCAGATGCTTCTGAGAAGCTTTGAAGGTCATGTTTGGCATTCAGAAAACTTCAGTTAGTCAGTATGTTTAATAATCTCTTACGCTGCCTGGCACATAATTTTAGCATTGTTGTTCAATCATCTTTCAGTCATGTCTGACTCTGTGACCCCATTTGGGGTTTTCTTGGCAGAGATACTGCAATGGTTTGACATTTTCTCCTCCAGATCATTTTACAGATAAGGGAATGGAGGCAAATAGAGTTAAGTGACTTGCCCAGGGTCCCACAGCTGATAATTGTCTGAAGCTAGATTTGAACTCGTGTAGATGAGTCTTCCTAATTCCAAGCCCAGTGTTCTATCCACTGAGACACCCAAACTGCCCTCCAGTACATAATAGACACTTTAATAAATGCTTGTTGACTGAGTAACTGCTTTTGTACCTATCATTTCATTGGCTCCCCACAATATTATATAGGCAAATAGGACTGAGAGGATTATTCCCATTTTACAGATGGGACAAGTCCCAGGTAGATGGAAGCAGTTCCTGAAAGACAACCCCACGATTCTGAATACCTGATACTCAGAGGGAGACAGGACTCCTGATTGACCAAGAGATCTCTGAGTCCATGATGTTGAATTATCATAGACAGTCTTGGGTGAAGGAAAGAAGCAAAACCCAAGAGAGCCTGACCCTTGATTCCCTGTGTCTGTACCCTTATACCAGCTAAGAAGAGTTTCCCAATGAGGTTTATGGTTGAGGAAGATGGAGCTCTGAGAATTTCAGAGATTTGCCCATAGTCAGCCAGCCAGCGAGTGCCTGAGATAGGAGACCAACTTGGGTTTCCTAGCCCCAAGCCCAGTGCATGACTCTTCTCCTGGACCTGCCTGATACCTTTTTAAGAAAGTCGGAACTACAAAACATTCTCTACACAACTAAAACTAGACTTGAACAATTGGAAAAACATTAACTGCTCATGGGTAGGATGAGCCAATATAATAAAAATGACCATCCTACCCAAACTCATCTATCTATTTAGTGCCATACCCATGAAACTTCCAAAAAATTTTTTTACTGATCTAGAAAAAACCATAACAAAGTTCATTTGGAAGAACAAAGGATCAAGGATATCCAGGGAAATAATAAAAAAAATACAAAGGAAGGGGGCCTTGCAGTCCCAGATCTCAGTTAAAGCAGCAGTCATCAAAACAGTTTGGTACTGGCTAAGAGACAGAAAGGAGGATCAGTGGAATAGACTTGGGGTAAGTGATCTCAGCAAGACAGTATATGACAAACCCAAAGATCCCAGCTTTTGGGACAAAAACCCACTATTTCATAAAAACTGCTGGGAAAATTGGAGGTCATTGTGGGAAAGATTAGGTTTAGATCAACACCTCACACCCTACACCAAGATAAATTCAAAATGGGTGAATGACTTGAACATAAAGAAGGAAACTATAAGAAAATTAGGCGAACACAGAATAGTATACATGTCAGACTTTGGGGGGGGGAGGCTTTAAAACAAAGCAAGACTTAGAAAGAGTCACAAAATGCAAAATAAATAATCTGGAATACATCAAATTAAAAAGTTTTTGTACAAGCAAAACCAATGTAACCAAAATCAGAAGGGAAGCAACAAATTGGGAAACAATCTTCATAAAAACCTCTGACAAAGGTTTAATTACTCAAATTTACAAAGAGCTAAATCAATTGTACAAAAAATCAAGCCATTCTCCAATTGATAAATGGGCAAGGGACATGAACAGGCAGTTCTCAGCCAAAGAAATTAAAACTATTAATAAGCACATGAAAAATGTTCTACTATAATCAGAGAGATGCAAATCAAAACAACTCTGAGGTATCACCTCACACCTAGCAGATTGGCTAACATGACAGCAAAGGAAAGTAATGAATGCTGGAGGGGATGTGGCAAAGTGGGGACACTAATTCATTGCTGGTGGAGTTGTGAATTGATCCAACCATTCTGGAGAGCAATCTCAAACTTTGCCCAAAGGGCGATAAAAGACTGTCTGCCCTTTGATCCAGCCATAGCACTGCTGGGTTTGTACCCCAAAGAGATAATGGGGGAAAAGACTTGTACAAGAATATTCATAGCTGCGCTCTTTGTGGTGGCCAAAAATTGGAAAACGAGGGGATGCCCTTCAATTGGGGAATGGCTGAACAAACTGTGGTATATGTTGGTGATGGAATACTATTGTGCTAAAAGGAATAATAAAGTAGAGGAATTCCATGGAGACTGGAACAACCTACAGGAAGTGATGCAGAGCAAGAGGAGCAGAACCAGTAGAACATTGTACACAGAGACTGATACACTGTGGTACAATCGAACGTAATGGGCTTCTCCATTAGGGTCAATGCAATGTCTCTGAACAATCTGCAGGGATCTAAAAAACACTATCCACAAGCAGAGGATAAACTGTGGGAGTAAAAACACCTATGAAAAGCAGCTGCTTGACTACAGGGGCTGAGAGGAAATGACTGAGGAGAGACTCTAAATGAACACTCTAATGCAAATACCAACAACATAGAAATGGGTTTGAATCAAGAACACATGTGATACCCAGTGGAATTGTGCGTCAGCTATGGGAGAGGTGGTGGGAAGGGGGGTGGGGAGGAAAAGAAAATGATCTTTGTTCCCAATGAATAATGTTTGGAAATGACCAAATAAAATAATGTTTAAAGTGAAAAAAAAAAAGAAAGTCGGTATTCAGATGTCTAGCATACTCATTACTCTAAGCTTATCATGTCTCTCTCCTGCATTTGCCATTGCCATCTACTTCCATGGAAAGAATGCTAAATTTCAGAGTCAATGGAGTTAGGTTTAGGGAGTTAGCCTCTGTTGCTTAGAGATATGACCTTGAATGAGTCATTTCACCTTTCTCAGTAAAGGTCTCAGTTTTCTCACCTGTAAAAATGAGGGGATTAGACCCAATGACCCCTAAATTCCCTTCCAATTCTGAATCTCTGGTTCTACTTATATCATAGAGGTCCTCAAAGTCTTCAGGACTGTAAGCTTCATGAAGGTAGAGACCTCATCTTAAATCTCCCTAAGAACCTTATACTATGTCCTATCCACAAAGGTGTAACTTAACAAGTGTTTTTTAAACTCTTACCATCCAAATTAGAATCAATTCTGTGTATTGGTTACAAGGCAGAAGAGTGGTAAGGGCTAGGCAAATGGGGGGGGGGGTAAGTGCTTAAGGGCTAGGTGATGGGGACTAAATGACTTGCCCTAGGAAGTGTCCACCTTTAATGAGGGTTTATTTAGTTGAACTTTGATCCATGCCATGTCCTACTAGGATTCCAGAGGACCAATGATGATGCTGTGATAGATTGACTCAAGGTGCAGAATAAGACATATATTTCTGGACACCATTAATAGGGGGATCTGTTTTGTTTAACTATGCATTTTTGGTTTTGGTTTTCAAAATTAGGAAGGAAATGGGAAGGAGGAGAGAAATGATGAGAGGGTAGCCTTCCTCACCCCCTATAAAAAATGAAGAAAAAGGAAAATGTTTCATGAAATATTGAGTGCATAGAAGGGAACAGAAGGAATGGCTGAAAGAATTATAGACAAGTAGGACAGCTTTGAAAGTTACATGTTGAATTTAGATACTTTAAAAGAAAAACAAGCTGTATATAATAGAGATTCTTTATCTTTTTTCTGTCCTAATACATATATGGAAATGCTAATTTTCTTTGATGTTTGTTAGGTTCATAATAAAAGAAATCACACTTCCAAATCGAAGTCCATGGGACTCCACGCTGCCTGCCCCCTGCTTGTCCAGAGCTCTCCTTGTCCTTTACCTTCACTTTCCCCTTTTGTTCTTGGGGTGCTGCCAGGATGCCAGGCCAGGGCCAGGACCCTTATCTCCCAGGGAGGCCTGTGAGAGGGGTGTTGACAGCTTGGCTTGGTCTGGACTGTGTCTCTGAGTCCTCAGGGGGAGGACTTGCCAGTGATAAGGCGTCTGGAATGGCTGTTCTCATTTCCAGTCTGGAGAGGTGAGACATTGGAGGGGACAAAACACCCTGGGAGCCAGGCAGGAGCCAGAGCCTAAGTGCTTTGAAGGGGACATAGAGGAGGACATCTCAGCAGGCCACTCTTTCCAGAATTCTGTCAACTCATCTATATTGAGTGTCTGCTGTGCAGAGAGATAGGAGAAGCTCCCTGTTTTCCCTCACGGAGTACACAGTGTGACTGGGGAAACAGCACTCCTACCCAAGGACCAGGGAGAAAACAACTGATCAATCAGTCCACAAGCATTTAATAACTCCTCCTGGGAGCCAGGCACTGTTTGAGGTATTGGGGATACCAAGACAAAAATCGCCTGCCTTCAGGAAACTTACTTTTTATGGAGAGAGACGTTTAAATATGTAAATGGATACAAGATCATTTGTTTTGGTGGTAAATGGACACCAGCCACTGCAAGCATTAGCAGGGTCTTTTTGTAGAAAGTCTCACTTGTGCAAAATTTTTAGGGAAACAAGGGATGGGAAGATATAATTTAACTTGTGTAATGGAGGACTGGCTAATAAGGACCCAGTTCCTGGAGCACTGGTTTCAATACAGTATGTGGAATCTTGAAGAGTCAGGTCTCAGCTCAGTGACTAAAGTCATGAGTGGCTAAGTGATGATACAAAGTTTGTTTTGTTTCCTCAGGAACTGGAAAAGTTGTAACCTTAATAGAGACTGTCAGAAGTTCCCGTAACAATTCAAATTAGTAACCCTGACCACTATAGCTGGAAGAAGCAGTAACTGAGTCCAGTGAGGACTCGTCCTAGTAAGGGACTGTCCTGGCAATCAAAACACCAAGTTTGTAAAGAGTAAGGGATGAATTCATCAAGGAGGTGACATAATATTCAGAAAGTGAATAGGGTGAGAACTCTGAGAAGAGAGAAAAAGACTCCATGGTCTAGGAGTCTTGAGATCTCTAAGTTTATAATGTCTTCCCCAGATGAAGAGTTTTAGCACCTTTGTGTTCCAAGTTTTAGTCTCTTCTCTCCTGGGAACAAGCATGAAAATGAAGAAAAGGGTCCTGCTGGTTTGGAGGGAAGCATTTGTGCTTCAAGTACTTGCCATACCTCTTCAGTAAATATCCCCTTCGTAAAAGGTAATTGATGTCAATTCATTGACTGACATAGGGAAGATGCTAATTTGTTCATTAATATTGGGGAGCACACTGGATGGGGGTAGATGAGCAACAGAATTAGAATCCACAATTACTGAGGGTTTCCCCCAGCTCTGTGGACCCAACCTACTAGTGCTGTGGGAGTTGGTAAGCAAAAGGAATGGAGAAGGAAGCCACCATTCTTAACACCATGAATACCAACTACTGACCTTTGGAGCTATTGGTAGATAAATACAAGAGCTTAGAGAAAGGAAGCACTCCCCACCCCACCCTGACTGTCAAGGACCCTGCATCCAGCCTGGTCTCTATAGCCATTATCCAAGAAATAATACTAATGACAATAATAGCTAATATTTATATGGAATTTCAAAGTTGGCAAAGCTCTGCACAAAAATCATCTCATTTAATCTTCACAACAACCAATTATTATTATCCTTCTTTTACAAATGAGAAAATTAATTGATATTAAATGACTCACCCAGGGTCACACAGCTGCAGCCAGATACCCTGAATGAGAGCCATAGAATTGGCATATGGTGGGTGAGCCTGAATGCTACCATCGTCCCACCACCTCCCTTTAAACCTTGGGTGAGATAACCCATGACCCTGCAACAAAGACCTCTGGGGATATCCATGTCCTCCAGAATACTACTCCCTTTAGAGTCCAGTTTCTGCAGCCATCATCCAGGTAAGCAACTCCTGTGGAGATGTGACCTAGCAACTGTTTCTGCAGGTGCAGCCTTCCCTGCTTTCTCAGCAGCCTCTGCTACTCAAGTCCAGGTAAAGAAAGTTCTCAACACCAAAGTCCTTGGCACTGTCAAATGGCTCAATTTCAGAAAAAAGGCATGCTTTTTAATCAATGGAAATGACACTAAAGAAGATGCACGCTTTGCCACTCTACCCTAAGGACCATGGGAGCTTTCCAGTTGACATGTCATTGAAACCTCATGTATATGTTATGTCTCCAATTAGAATGGGAGTTCCTTGAGAACAGGGGCTGCCTGACTTTTCTCTTTATATCTTACCTTGAACATAATAAACTTAATTAATTTTTTCATTCATTCATTTAAAATTCAATTCAATTAAACAAACATTTGTTAGATACCTGCTATTATTTGAGATTTTGATGGCCACTAGAAATACAAAGACAAAAAAGACAACTATCCTTGCCCTCAAGGAATTTACTGTTTAACTGATGGGAAGGAGCAGGTACACAGATAAACACCAAACAGGTTAGAATGTCATAAAGGGCAAAGGAGGAGTCTAGACAAGAGTGATATAATGACATAAGATGAGGGAGAGACCAAGGGTTAAACAGAGTATTATGTGGCATAATCCGTGGTTTGAATAATATATGTTCTAGGCTGACAGGAAGAGATCAGTGTGGGCTGAAGGAGAGGAGAAAGGGCACTGGTTGGGCAGGAGGGAAGAGGGAAAGAAGAACCAGTATAAAAAAAAGGTGGGGGCAGAGATGATCATGGCAGGTTAACAACAGTGAGGAGACTATGCTGAATAGAGTGCAAAATCTGTTTTGGGGAGCCCAAATCATGGGACTCGTCAGGCCATCAAATGGTCTTTTCCACTATTAGAATCCTCCCTTTGTTCAGACTATACCATTGAAGGATGATGGGAAACATGCCTGCAAGCTAGCCTCCTTATTTCCCACCCCACCCCCTGGCTCAGAAATGAAAAATGAAGCCACCCTTTTTTTAAAAAATGGGACTTGTGATTTATCTGTAGAGGGAGCTCCCAGAGAGGAATTTCCTCTGTCAGGCCAGATCTCTAAATTCTCTGCAACTTATCATGTTAGTGACTTATCTGAGTGCACCAAGAGGGTAAAGTGGCTTACCCAGGGACATACATATAATCAGTATGTCCTCAGGTCTTCCTGACTTTGAGGCCAGCTGTCCATTTACTATGGTTCCTCATGAGGCTATTTTCATGAATAAAAGACATCATATTTTTAAAGTATCATGCCTGGCACATAGCAAGAGTTTAATAAATACTCATTCCTGCCTTCTTTCCCCTTCTATAAAAATTCTTGCCTAGGTCTGGAAATTCATGAATTATTAACACTCGCTATTCTCTCTGTGGACTTTAACATTCCCCAGAATTTCCAAGGGACTTTTTGGAGTTGGGAGACTGGAAGGGCAGTAAAGTCAGGGGGTGAGCCAGTTCCTAACTAATGCTAGACTTTCCTGAAAACTTCAGGAATTGGGATGCTTGATAAAACAGGGTTAGTAAGAAGGCAAAGGGATAGACTAGATGACTTATCTAAGAACTGTTAACCTTCTAGCTCTATTGCCTCTGTTATTATCTCTGCCAAATAAAGACCCTTTGAATAAATATGGGTCTGATATGTCAGGGGCTGTCTTATTCCATCTCATTAATCTTCAGTCTTTCATTGCCACACTCCTTCCTGAACCATCCCACCAATAAACAAGTTTTGATAAATCTTACTGCCATGCCTTCAGTCTTGCTTTTCAGAATCTCAGAACTGGAAGGGACTTCAGAATCCCTCTCGTCTCATAAGATCATGGACTTACAGGTGGAAGAGAACTTACAAGTCACCTAGTCTAATTTCTTCATTTTATAGTTAAGGAGGCTGAGACCCAAAGAGGGCAGGTCAAGATTTACCCAAGATCCCACGAGTAGTAAGTGACAGAGGAAAGATTTGAACCTATTTTCTCTGATTCCAAAGAGACTCACTATATTTTCCCTTTCTTGATATGAGAAATGATGTTTTAGGGGAAACTAGGCAGGTCAGTGGTTAGAAAGCTAGGTCTAGACACAGGAGATCAATCTAGTATCAGATACTACCTAGCTGTGTGACCCTGGACAAGTCACCTAATCCCCATTGCTTAGCCCTTACTCCACTTTTACATTGGAACCAATATTTAGTATCAAGTCTAAGACAGAAGATAAGGGTTTATAAAAAAAGAAAGGTTGTTTTAGAAGAAATTTCCATTTCAATATTTAAAAGGAAATCCCTTCTAATACCTGTGTTTTACCTTCCTTTATACCAGTTCTCAAGCAAAGCTAAACAAAAGATAGGGTCCACTCAGTCTAATAACAAACTAGCCCATTAGGAAGTCTGTCTCTCCTCCCCCTGAAACACAACAGACTGCCTTAAGGCCAATGATTGACTTGTTAGGAACCTAGCAAGGTTCCTATTCAGAAGACCGCTCATCCCACAGAGACACACTTCTCTGTGTGCTAATTATGTTTCTTGCTGTCTAGACACTAACAATGTATGGAGTAAAGTCTTTTATTGTCTTGTATTATAAACTACGATAAAGTGAGTTTTCTTGCCAAAAAAAATTATTTCCACTCTTACCTTGCTGCCCCTGGTTCAATCAAAGCCATATTATTTGAATGAATCACATATCTATATGTCTATAGACACATGTTGTACATATACACAGAAAACACATCTATATATGTATATGTATATGTATATATATATATATAATGATTAGTGCATATTCCCATCAGTCAATATCTATTACTTCCTTTAAGCCCTAACTCAAAATTTGCCTTCTCATTGAAGCCCTTTCAACTAACCTCCCCATATGCTATAATCTGTGTCCCTCTAATTCTTAGGGATAACTAAAGTCTTAACCATTTGTTTATAGATAGCTTTGTAATTGATCTTTAATTTTTTCCTGTGAATCTTGGCTCCTCATTCAGATGGGAGCATCCTGAGGACAGGGATTGGGACTTTTTCTATACCTCTCAGCACCTAGGACAGAGAATTCCATAAAGTTAAGGTTGATTGTGAGACTGACTGGTGATGGTCATTCATTCATTAGCATATCAGCTCCTTTATGTTTCTTTCATTCATGCAAGCAACTCTCTCTCTCTCTCTCTCTCTCTCTCTCTCTCTCTCTCTCTCTCTCTCTCTCTCTCTCTCTCTCTCCCCTAATTTCTCTCAGCTTCATTGTGGAGAAAGTAGAAAAAGATATAGTCAAGTCAACTAGCATTTATTGAGAACTTATTTGTGCCCAGAACTGTACTAAGTGAGGGAAACACAAATTCAAGCAAAAAGAAAGAGAATTCCTGCCCTCCAGGAGTTTGCATTCTAAAGGGGAAGACTATGAATAAAGAGAGGCTAGAAAGGAGGAAGGGGAGAAGTCACTCATTGGGATTATGGTGGAGAAAAAAGTCAGCAGAGGCAGGAGCAGAACCTGGAGAAGAGTGAAGGAATGATCATGGCTGGTCTGGGAACTTCCTTTAAAATAGATGCTTCAGGAGGAACTGTCCAAGCTGAGAAAGGGGCTACAGTGACAGAGAGATTTTTCCAGGATGAGAAAGCATCTGGGACTTGGTGGACAAATAGCTTCCTGTGTCCTACATTATGTGAAAAGCAGGAGAAGACATGGTCAGTGTCTTTCATGAGATCTCAGTCAAATTGAAGAGATGCATAATAAGAGTAATTAATCCTGAAAACAAAGGAATGGATTTATTGACCTTCACCATTGAGTTGGGGGGGGGAGTACTTTGTACCTGTTTCCCCTCGAAGGGATAGAGCTGATTTGTTTTTGTATCCCCTTTACTGTGTTCCCAAAGCATGGCAACTATGCTAGAGGAAGCCTGTCTCAGCAGCTCCCACCCCCTGCCAGCCCAGGGTGTAAAGATAATGCATTATTAGATGTTCCTTTCCCTGGAATCCATCCAGCAAGAGACATTTCTGCTGAGTGTTAAGAGCTGGGCCCAAATCTGCTTCATTCTGCCAGAAAGACATGGAGCCAGAGTAGGACTTTTGTACCCCAGCCACACACAGATCAGGCAATCCTGGGGCTGATAACAGGAGCAGGAACAATCACATAGACCCAGCCAGCACTCAGGTGATTGTGGAAACAATAACAAAAGAACAGGAAGCAATAAGAAGGTGCTGTACAAAAAAATATTGAGACTGGGTTTGAGGAAAACGGACTGGTAGTCCTGGCCCAGCCACCGATTGGGTGTGACCTTGGCAAATCATTTAGTCTTTCTAACATTTAGTTTCCTTGTTGATCAAAGGGGGATAATAATTCTTACCTTACAAAGAGCTTACAAGATGCAAATGAAATGGAGTTGGTACTTTAACAGCAAAGTAATATATACATGTCAGCTACTGGGAGGAAAATTACTCCTGAGCTTTTGAAGACAGGGAGAACAAGGGAGCCTTGGCAGAACCTATTGAGTTGGATAGGGCAGAATAACAGTACATTGACAGGCCATCATCAAAAACCCAGGTGATCTTGGGCACCTAAAGGTGCTCATCACCCACCAGAGGAGGACCAGAAGATGAAGCATTGTTTGATTACAGCTGCTCAAAAAGACAGAATGCAAGGAGAAAGAAAGAAAGAAAGAAAAAAAAAAAGAAAGAAAGAAAGAAAGACAGAAAGACAGAAAGAAAGAAAGAAAGAAAGAAAGAAAGAAAGACAGAAAGACAGACAGAAAGAAAGAAAGACAGAAAGACAGACAGAAAGAAAGACAGAAAGACAGAAAGAAAGAAAGAAAGACAGAAAGAAAGACAGAAAGAAAGAAAGAAAGAAAGAAAGACAGAAAGACAGACAGAAAGAAAGACAGAAAGAAAGACAGACAGAAAGAAAGACAGAAAGAAAGAAAGGAAGAAAGAAAGAAAGAAAGAAAGAAAGAAAGAAAGAAAGAAAGAAAGAAAGAAAGAAAGAAAGAAAGAAAGAAAGAAAGAAAGAAAGAAGGAAGGAAAGAAGGAAAGAAAAGAAAGTAGGAAGGAAGGAAAGAAGGAAAGAAAAGAAAGTAGGAAGGAAGGAAGAAAGAAAGGAAGCAAGGAAAGAAGAAAGGAAGGAAGCAAGAAAGGAAGAGAGGAAGGAAGGAAGGAAGGAAGGAAGGAAGGAAGGAAGGAAGGAAGGAAGGAAGGAAGGAAGGAAGGAAGGAAGGAAGGAAGGAAGGAAGGAAGAAAAGGAAGGAAGGAAGGAAGGAAGGAAGGAAGGAAGGAAGGAAGGAAGGAAGGAAGGAAGGAAGGAAGGAAGGAAGAAAAGGAAGGAAGGAAGGAAGGAAGGAAGGAAGGAAGGAAGGAAGGAAGGAAGGAAGGAAGGAAGGAAGGAAGGAAGGAAGGAAGGAAGGAAGGAAGGAAGGAAGGAAGGAAAGGAAGGAAGAAAAGGAAGGAAGAAAAGGAAGGAAGGAAGCAAGCAAGGAAGCAAGCAAGGAAGGAAGCAAGCAAGCAAGGAAGCAAGCAAGGAAGGAAGGAAGCAAGCAAGGAAGGAAGGAAGGAAAGAAAAGAAGCAAGGAAGGAAGGCAAGAAAAGAAGCAAGGAAGGAAGGGAGGGAGGAAGAATTTGATTCAGTCAGTTAAGATGGACTCCACTTTCCAAGTCAAGTTATAAAATGAAAATTCAAAATCGACAAGTGTTTATTAAACCCTTGCTTTGAGCAAGGCACAGTTCTAGCACCTGGGTTGCAAAGACAAAAATAACAAATAGCCCCACTCACAAAGAGCTCACATTCTGCAGGTACAATAAAAAAAAAAACCCTTACCTTGCATCATAAAATCAATACTATGTATTGGTTCCAAGGCAGAAGAGTGTTCAGGTCTAGGCAATGGGGGTTAAGCGACCTGCTCAGAGTCACACAGCTAGACCAGATCTGAACCCAGGATCTCCTGTCTCTGGGCCTGGCTCTCAATCCACTGAGCTATCTAGAAGCTCCCTACAGGTACAATTTCTAAACAAATAAATAAATGTAGTTGGATGCTCAGGGGAGTTCTCGCATTTACTAGCTATGAACCATACCCCTTTTTGAGGGATATGTCATTGATGATAATGATGATGGTGATGGTGATACATAGTATTTATAATAGTGTTATAAGACTTTCAAAGCACTTTATATTGGATCTTTGCCTGAAAGATATAATTTGCTCAGGTGACATAGAAACTTAATTTTGGTGATTCTCATGTTTGGGATGTTGTATCAAAAATGCCTGGTGATTGAGCCAGGAAGAGCCCTGTCCCTACTATAGGGACTATACCAAGATTTGAGGGGGAACCTCTATGCCTCCTCCTTGATTAAAAAATTCTTCTGACCTTAACAAATACCAAATAAAGTGAGCATTTCCATATAAAAAAGAATAGGGGATAGAAATGCCCATGAAACTATGAATCTTTATTATATATTTTATTTTGAATTTAACTGACAGCTACTAAAATACTTATTTGCATATGCAAAGCAGAACAGAAGGAGTGGATTCTACATAAAATTGCAAATCGAGTAAATACAACTTACTATTATTCCTAAATATATAACAAATTTAACTTGTGACTTTCAAATCTGTCCTGTTTCTCTGTGATTTGAGGGGAAAGTCTTTTTTCTATCCTCTTCTGTACATTGACTCTCTTTTTTCTTCCTATTTCTCCCTTTCTTTCTTTTTTCTTTTCTTTCTTCCTTCTTTCCTTTCTTTCTTTCTCTTCCTTCCTTCCTTGCTTCCTTCTCCAGGCTAACTTCTGCTTTCTGTTTTCTTCTCTGGGTATAGCTTAGCCACCAGATATCATGAGAAATGCATGTTCTGGCCCTGATAGTAAGTATCCTTGTAAGTTTGAGAACAGTTACTACTGCCCGGTATCTGTAGCCACACTTCGCAGAAAAGATAAACACCAAAATGCTGAAACTTGAAAAATGAAAGCTAAATCAGGCCACACAGGAGATTTGGACCTTGTGAGCTCTTCAGCTAATTCATGGCCAAAGCAAATGTGAAATAGAAGTCCTGGATATTTCAGGAGTCCCACAAGTTGGACTTCACCTTCTGGGAGACTATAATGTGTTTGATGAGTTATCATTTTATGTTTTGTTTATTTATTTATTGGTTCTTTTAGTCATCCCATAACGTATAAAAGATCATCTGAGCCACTGAAAGTAACAAATGATCAGAAAGAACTTTGCTGAATCTTGAAGGAACCTTAGGATTACAATAGACAAAAAATGAGAATGGAGTAAATTCCAGATGTAGTGGACAGCCAGTGCAAAGATCCAGAAGCAGACCATGGGGCCTCAACTTTGGAAAACCACAAATAGAGAACCAAAATAGCATTACCAGAGGCATAGTTAACACAAATAAGTTTGGGGGGCAGCTAGGTTGCTCAATGGATAGGAAGTCAGGCTTAGAGACATATCTTGGGTTCAAATCTGCCCTGGGAAAGTCACTTAACCTTCCATTGTCAAGTCTTTATTGCTCTTCTGCCATGGAACAAATACACAGTATTGATGGAAGGTAGGGATTTGAAAAAATGAAATTAGTTTTAATCTTTAATCACAGATTATTTACCCAAGTCTAGGAATTGTTCCCAGGCTTACCCACCTCAGTCCTAGCACTCTTCTCTTTGTCATCTACAGAAGGGAATCACTTTATCTATGCCTGGGGTGAAGAGAATAAAAGAATAATCAAGAGATCAACTTTTGGTCATCCTAACTACTCATCTTTCTTGGGAAAGATTTCTCCTAGTGTTGGTGATGGTGAGGGGACATAATGATGGGGATGATAATAGTGGGGGGATAGTCAAGACCTGAGATCTGCCACCTCCTTCATAAACCATGACAGGAGATGAATAAGATAATAGCAGAGATATTATAAGAATATATATGAATATATAAAAGAATAAGATAATAACACAGAGGATGCCACTCTGAAACTCTACGGAGTTTTTTTCCTGCCTCATCTGTATCCTGAGACCAAGGATGCTTCATGGGGGTGATGAATGAAAGACAATTCCATGTGATGTGAGTGCTTAGTGATGCCCTCTTGACTTTGTATCTTGCTTGTCATGTTTTGACATTGTATAAATGCCATATTCAAGGACTTGATCCTATTGTATCTTCAACAATACCTTAATCTTAGCCTGCAAAATTGTTTGACATTCTTGGTTGGATCCTCTCAGCATTTTATACCCATGTTCCCCTTCTTACCCTGAATGAGTTGAATGCTGGCCAACCTCCCCACCTTGGGTTTAACTTGATAAATGTCCCTGCTCTCCTCCTTACCTCCTTATATGGTATCACTTACTAGTGTCCACTCCAAATCACCCTTGCAGGAGTTCTTATTTGGACTGTGACTCAGGATTGAGACATCCAGTTCTAATAGATCTTGCAGCCCCTTAGCAATCAGGCCAACTGTGACTATCAACACAACTCATTCACATTGCTAAGTTTGGCTATTGGCATAGCTTTAGTATCCCCTAACTCTCTCATCTGAACAGAGCTGAAACTACACAGAACATGGAGAGATGCAGGAGCAACACTTCTCCTTCCCTTCCCCTCCTACCTGTACCCCAGTTCTTTGGGGGGGCTATTTCCAATTTCAATGTATTTCTCACAGCATGGGGGTTCTTCCCAGGTCACAACCCCTCTAGATCATCTCGTCCTGTGCAATTCTCATTACATTTTAAATCTTTTAAAGCAAAGGTTCTTAATCATGGCTATAGGAACTCTAAAAATGGATAACTATTTTCAACATAATCAATTCCCTTTGTAATCCTATGTATCACATGGACCTGGAATCACAAAGACTATCTTCCACAAGCTGTGTGACCCTGAGTAAGTCATTTAATCTCCCTCTACCTCATTTGTAAAATGGAGAAAATAATGGTTATAATCACAAGATTGCTGTAAATAAAATGAGGTACAAACGCTCTTTACAAATCTTAAAGCATTATATAAATAATACTCTATTACTTAAATGATGATAATGATGATGATGATGGCGATGATTCTGGGAGAATATATACCAGGCTAATCCAGGGGTTCACATCACAAAGAAGTTAAGAAACCCTGCTTTAAGCAGCTTCTCTTACATGCTTGCTTCTAACCTTTTTGTAGTTTAAGGATAGTATTCTGACAGTTATCAGACCTGTTATCTCTCCTTCATTCTCTCTATAGAACCAACCAGTTGTTACTGCTCCTTTACATTAATGAAGATCACTTGTAAGTTAGTGACTACCTCAGTCACAAAAGTAGTACAAGACAGGGGCAGGATTCAATTTCAGGTCTCTCGCAGCTCTGAGGGGCTAATCCTCAATTTGTTACCAGTCCAGTGTTGCTTTCCTGGTTTCTGCCTGGTACTAGTAGGGAATTCAGACTTGTCAATTCCTGTTTACTGTTAGCCTTCCATATTACCTGGACTCAGAGCATCCTCTGGGCTCTGGAGTGCTTCCATTATTTTTACTCTCCTACCTTCACTGACCTGAACTGCTTTGTTGTCTGTTTCCACCAACTGCTTGGCAAACAGCTGCCAGCCTTGCTATCACCTGCTGCCTCTATACCTCAACTCTGTCCTTATCTCCATGGCTATGGAGAGGAAGTGACATCTGAGTCTTCTCAGGAGCCCCACTTTTCCCTCTACTTCAGGCTCCTTCTCTGCCTCAAGGGTGTGTGTGTGTGTGTGTGTGTGTGTGTGTGTGATATGAAGGACTACTGGCTGCTTCCAATTATGGCATTCTTGCAAGCCATACTGGAAGATAATCTTTCCTGACCTTGACTGTTTGAAGTAAAGTTCTGGTGGGAAGTCTACCCCAATCCCCTAAATAAAAGCACTTGCTGCCTCCTCGAATTTCCCTAGAGCCCTATACTTAGATTTCTCTTTTGTTCTCAACATCCTTGTGTCAGTATTTCACAGTTGCTTCAATCTCACAGAAGAGGCTTCTCCTTCCAATGATAAAAAAAATCCCAACCATCCATGTTCTCTTAGCATGTGTGACTCTTGTATGTGATCTCCCATAAAGGTTTATGGGGAAGGGAGGTCTACCTAACATTGTAAAGACCTTTTAGATCTCTTGACATTATTCAAATCCCAGTAGACTTGAAGGTTGCCCATTAATGATCTATTGATCTTGACATGTGATCATCCATCCTGATTTCTTTGCTGATCCTACATCTCTCTGATGAGATTTTTCACAATACTCTTCTTGCATAAGTATTATGTGGCATCCTATATGCACCTTCTATCTTTCCCTTTGGGTCACCCTCCACTTTAACTCCTTAGAGGCTATGTCATTCTGTAACTTGGAGCCTACAGCATCACTCAAAGAAGATGGCTAGATTTCCTTCCTGTCTAGTTGATTTTTTGAAAGAGGAGTGTGGCTCACCCTAGCATATTTATTATTTATGAATGCTGCCTATTCCCAAATCATAGCTTCATTAAAGATGCCATAGATGCATATGGGGATTATTCTCCTAACTATTTTGTTGAGATGGGAAAGCAGGCACAGGGGTAAGTAGTTATAAATGTCTCCTTGGCCACCCTTTTAAATGTTTTTCCAGGCTTTTGACATCCTCCCCCTCTTTCAGAGGACTTGGGAATCAGTTGCTCAATATCCTAAGAATTGTGCTTTCAGCACAAACTTCCTCTGGGTAGATGGCTTTTCCTATCTTTGCTTCCTTTCCTGCTCTTTCTTCTCTCCTCTTGCAGCACACTGGGGATTGGGTGTTAGAGTCCAAATGGGATGGTCCCACTGTCAATGTCACATTCTGCCTTATGTATTATACTCATCTATGGGCATGTCACAGATCACTGGATCATAGCATTTAGAGTTGGAAGGAACCCTAGAGATCATCCAGTCCAACCCTTTCATTTTATGGAGCAAGAAACTGGGGCACACAGAGAAATAATAATTTGTCCACACTATCTCTCCCAGCAGAATCATAAGAACATAAATGAAGAGCTGAAAGGGACCTTAGAGGCCAGGTTGTCTAACATCCTCATTTTATAGAAAAGAAAACTGAGGCCCAAAGAAGTTAAGTGACTTTCCCAAGGTCATTCCAGGGAGTCAGTAACAAGGCTGATATTTGACCTCAGGTACTCTGTCTCCAAATTCAATTTGTCTTTCACCATACCACCCCATCACTCAGCAGAATCTAAGGTCCTTAAGAATTTTATTTTTTTATCCCCATCACCTAACGCAACTATAACCCACAAATATAGGAACTCCTGCAATGCTTTATGATTAGGTAGATTAGTCTTTTAGAGTTGCCTATGGCACAAGAAAATTCAGTAACTTGCTCAGGGACACAGTTATTAAAAGAGTCAGAGGTAGAGATTTGAACTCAGACCTTCTTGATTCTAATTCCTATACTTTATCCACTAAGCAATGTGGGTTATATATAGGAAGTGTCTAATAAATATTTAATTGAACATGATGGATTGATTAAGATGGTGATGTTGCTCATGATGGAGGTGATGATGATGGTGATAATGGCATTGATACTGAGCACCGTGTTGATGATGACATGATGGTGATCAAGGTGATGGTGGCAGAAGTAATAATGTGATGATGAAGGCAATAATTGTGATATTGAGGATAATGTTGATCATAGTGAAGTTGATAATAGAGATGGGAATGGAGATGATAATGGTAACAGTGATGATGTTGGCAATAATGATGCTGATGTTTCTTATAATGGTAGATAGTGATATGTTTGTGATAATTATGATGATGTCGGTGGTGGTGATAATGGCAGTAATAATGACAGTGTTGATGAGAGGGAGGATTCACTCCATCAGCTTGGTTCAGCCCAGATATGGGGCCAGCAGCACAGCTCTTGGTGGAGATCAGCTAGGAGTTTTTCAGGGTGCTATTGGAACTGCCTGGGCGTACAGTATTAGAAATCTATGCTGGCATCAGGTTAGGAGAGGGGCAGGAGCTAGGGCTTGCCTGCAGTGAAGAGGTCAGCAATAAGTCAGTCAAAATGGTGTCTAAAAGGGACAGAAGCAAAGGACACATTTCTATAATACCACAAACCCATCAGTTCTAGACTAGACAAAACAAACTCCTCAAAGGGTCAGAAATAAAGGACTTGGAAGAGGTTTATTGATTTAGCTACCTTACTCCATTGGACTTGTGTTCCAACTATAACCCTGCTTAAAAGGAGAGCTGATTGGCTGTACCTTCTCTGGGTCCAGAGGTCCAGGATGGGACTGGGTTAAATGAACCTTGAGCAATTTCTGTAATTAACATATCCTTCCTGACTATGGAAAAACACATTAATGCCCTGTTGGTGTTGCTGTGAATTGGTCTAGTCATTCTGGAAAGCAATTTGAAACTATATCCCAAAAGTTTCTAATGTATTCCTTTGACCTAGGGAAACCATTACTTGGTCTATACTCCAAAGAGAATAATATGTACAAAAATATTTAGAGCAGCTATTTTTCTGGTCACAAAGAACTCAAAACTAAGGAGGTGCCCATTACATATTATGTCATATGGATTAATGGAATACTATTGTGTTATAAGATATGATGAAACAGAACCTGGGAAGATTTGTATAAGTAATAAAAAGGGAAGTGAGCAGATATAGGAGAATATTTTAAATAAAAACACTGTAAAGACAAACAACTCAGAAAGACTCAAGAACTCCAATCAACTTGGCAATGACTAACCATGATTCCAGAAGAACCATGATGAAGCTTGCTACCCATCTCTTAGCAGAGAGGTCATGGACTCAGAGTACGGATTGAGACACATTCTTGGACATGGCCAATGTAGGAAATTTGTTTTACTTGGCTATGAATATTCATTACAAGGGTTTCATTTTTCTTTATTAAGGGTAAGAAT
Organism: Monodelphis domestica; assembly: GCF_027887165.1. Taxonomy (NCBI): domain Eukaryota; kingdom Metazoa; phylum Chordata; class Mammalia; order Didelphimorphia; family Didelphidae; genus Monodelphis; species Monodelphis domestica. Next base: position 47,018,014 of record NC_077227.1, read on the forward strand.
CCTTACCTTCTGTCCATCCTAGTATCAGTTCTCAGACAGAAGAGTAGTAAAAGCTTGGGGTTAAGTGACCCGCCCAGGGTCAAAAAGCTAGGAAATGTCTGACACAAAATTTGAACCTTCATCCAGACCTTGTGCTTTATCCATTGTGCTACCTAGCTTTCCCATTTTTATTTTTTAATGAAGGGAGGGTAGGAGGGAGAGACACAATTTTTTTTTATTAAAAAAAGTCTTGTTTACAAAATTAACACATCCTCCCCCTACTTTGAGGTAGGATGAAGGCGAGGCCACCCCTTCCTAGAACAGATGTTCCTACAAGCTTTCCTCTTTGGTTAAGTCTTTAGTTTGGGGGGGGTGCTATGGCTAAGCTGGTGCCTCCTTCTCTCCTTACACACACACACTCACACACACACACACACACACACACACATCTCATTAGGTAATGATGCTGATTAGAGAATATCATAAGATTTAGAGTTGAAAGGGACTTTAGAGCTCATGTAGTCCAGCTCCCTCATTTTATAGAGGAAGAATCCAAGGCTTAGAAAGGTTAAATGACTTGCTCAATGTCACACAGCTTTTTGGATGGAAAGAGGTGTGAAAGAGGCAGCTGTGAAGGAACACAGAGGTAGCCAGAAGAAGCTGTTTCTTAGCATCCAATCCACCCAATTGTCTAGGGCAGAAGTGATGCTGGCTGGCTTTGGCAGCACAGGATTATGCATTCCTTTCCCCACCCCTTACCCCCACCCTTTTGCTGATGATACACCACCTGGAACATCTGTTTTCTCCCACAGACCCTGTGGAATTGCCCTTCAAGCTTTGTTTCATTCCCTTCTCTCCATCAAACTGGGGGTGGGGAGAAAGGGAAGGGAGGAGGTGGAGTTCTCTTATGATCCAATCCAGCTGGAGCAGGTCTAGTTTGGGGGGTGGTTGTTGGGCTTGGGAATAGGGACCTCTGTTAAGTGTGTTCAGAGGACCTCTGGACTGTGAAGAGATGCCTGGGACTGGTACCCTGAATTCGACAAATATAAAGGTCTTGGGGTTGTGTGTGTGTGTCTGTGTTTCTCCCTTTAAGAGGACAGAGACCAGTCTTTTCTGCTTACTGCCCCCCAACCCCATGGGGAATGTGGGACTGGGCCCTCAGAAAGAATTCCTGTTGAGTTGAATTGTTACAGCTGAATGATGGGTATATCCTCTGTACATCATTCTTACTTAGAATTGAGAAGGTAGAATAGGAACAAGTAGGTCTATTTAAGCTCATAGTTCAGAGATGAAGTTTTCTAGCTTGAAGGAACCTCAGAGGCCATCTAGTCCAGCCTCCTTATTTCATGGGAGACAAAACAGAGGCCCTGGGAAGCTATGTGGCCAAGTTCATACAGGTGGTAAGCATCAGAGATGTGATTCGATTCCAGGTTCCCTGACTCTAGAGCCAGTCTTCTTTCTATTGTCCCAAACTGTCCAGGACCTAGAGCTAAAGGAATCATAGCTAGATGGGATCTTATTGGTCATCTAGTAAGGCCCTTTCATTTTATTGATGAGGAAATTAAGGCCCAAAGAGGTTAATTGACTTGTCCAAAGTCACACAGGTAGTAAGTAGCAAAAATAAGATTTGAATTCAAAGTCCAAATCCCAGGACTCTTTGCATTTTATCAGATTACCTCCTATTGGATTTACATTGGAGATAAGTAGGTAGGGCAAGAAAGGTGGAATGAGAGTCTCTCCCTGAAAGTTTTCAACTGAGTCCGAATCCTGAGATGGGGCAGAGGAGGTTTGGGGCCACTCCATTCCCTTTCCCTCCTTCCATCGACCTTTTACCTGTCCTCAGAGGGAGCCTGAACACTGTTGCTAATGCATCTTAACTTTGGGATTTCTGTGGGGTCTCAAGACCTCTAACTGATCTTGAGAACTCTAGCTGTGGTACAGGGCTGGAGGCATGGCACAGGCTATGAAAATCTTCCTTGGGGAGTCTGAGGAATAGAGACCCATCCCGACAAACATCCCATATCCATCCTCCTCCTTAACTGTGCAGTACCCCCTCCCCCGATACATGTGAACGTTACACTTTATTTTAACTCTGGCATCTGCTGACTCTTCCCCATTCCAACACAGCTTGGCCCCAGCCCTTCCATCACCCAGTCATTCCAAAGGAGCCACACAGTTCCACTTCCTGGGCCCTGGGGGCTTCAGTAGCAGGATGAGGTGGCAGGATTTATTTAGACCGGTGTGTGGATAAAAATACACATGTTGCCTGGTTGTGAGTAATGGGGAAAGGGCTGGGAGGGGCTTTTTATCACTGGGGGTTGGGGTGGAGTTTGCTTATTTTTTAGTGGTTTTGTGTTTGGATTTTCATCCCTCCCATCCCATCACTCCCCACCCACACCCCCATTTTGAAACAAAGTCCTGGTGATAGAATCTTAGACTCAATGAGTCAGAACTGGGGGGAGCTTTATCACCTAGTCTAACCTCTTCATTTTATAGAGGAAGCAAATCAAGACAAGAGAAGAAAAGCAATTTGCCAAAGTCACCCTAGGCATTAGGAACAGAGCTAGAAAGAGAACTCCCATCCTTCGACTCCATGCCAGTGTTCTTCCTCCACCACACCCTTTGCCTTAAGCAAAAATCAGCCTGGGAAATTGAAAATCAGAGTCCACATCCCTCAATGGGGAGAGTTTCTCCTTGGGGATGAGGAGACTAACTGAAAGTTAGTGGGGTACCACTATAAAATCGGTTGGATTTGAAATCAGAAGGCCAGTTTAGTCATTTATAATCCACGTGACCTTGAACACATCTCTATACCTCAGTTTCCTCATCAGTAGTTCTAAATCTATGATGAATTCATTTCAGGAAGTTTAGAAGCCATATTACTGTGGGTGTGCAACAGGCATGACCGCCTCCCAAAAATCTCTCCTTCCTTTACCCCAACAGGCAACAGGGTCTTTGCCCTAGGAGATAATTGGGGGCACCCTGCTTTAGAGGCCTTTTTCCTTAGCAGAGTCCTGAGTTCCCAAACACTCTCTCAACCCAAAGATCTGGTAACCATGAAAGATATCAATAGAATGTAAGCTCCTTGAGGATAGGAACTATCTCTCATTTTAAAAAATCTGCTGTATCTAATACAATGCCTGTCACATAGCAGGTGATTAATAAATGCTTGTTGACTGATGGGAAAAAAACTTGGTAAACTTAAGGAGGACAGGAAAATCCAATCTTGACTCTTCCTCTTTAAGGACTTTCTTGTATATTAATTTCACTGAGAGTCATACAAGGGGTTACTTAGGCACTTCAGAGATCAATCAATCCAATCTCCTTTATCTGATTCAATCTAATCTCCTTTACATCCCTGACAAATGGTTATTTAACTTCTATTTTTGGATGATCATAGATTTAGCACTTCAAAGAACTTGGGAGCCATCAGGATCCAGTCCCCTCATTTTATAGAGGAAGCTGAGGCACCAAAAGGTTAAATTATTTGCCCAAAAACACATATCTAGAAAATGTTTGAAGCAAGATTTGAATCTAAGTTTTCCTGAGGCCAAGTCTAAAGTCTTGTCCACTATGAAGCACCTTTGATGACACTCACAAAGCAATGTCTATTCCATTTCAAGTAACTTTCATTGAAGACATACTTTATATGGAAATAAAGTCTGCCTCCTTGATTCTCCTCTCCATTGTTGCTATAATTCTCTGCCCTGAAACCCAGAAGAATGAGTTTAGTAGCTCTAATACCAGCTATCTGGTCTCTAAATTGCCTCCTCTCTAGGTTAGCTATCCTGAAGTTCTTTTAATTAATCCTTGTGCCACCTGGTCTACAATCCCTTCACCATTTCAGTCATTCTTCTCTAGATTCTTTCTAGCCTGTCAATGTCCTTCCTGAAATATGGTACCCAGGAACAAATGGCATAGTCTAGATGTCTAACCACTGCTCCATCTAGTAAAAATATCACCTCCCTCAGTCTAGTAAAAATATCACCTCCCTCAGTCTGGAGACAATCCATTCAACCCTCTCATTTTACATCCAAGAAAATAATCCAAGAGAATTTAAGTGATTTGTCCAGAATCACACAATCAGAGACAAAGCCACGATGGGGAGCCCAAGTCCCTGTTGGGTATTCTGTCATCTTTTATCTTTACATTCACATCTCATATGAGAAGCCCAGGCATTTGTTAGACATGGAACCCAGCTACCACTTGTTAGGCAGCATCTCCTTCTTCCTGAATGGATTCCTTGACTTTTCTCCTGCTTCATTTGTGGCTCCAGACACCTATCAGACTGGGAGATAGAGCTGACCCTTCCCAGGACCCCTTCCTTTTAAAGTATTTTCAGAAAAGCACAGTTCCTGTGAATGTAGGGGTGGAGATAGGGAGGTATGTGGAAGTGGGGCATTTCAGATAAATAGCACAACTTTCTCTGATAGGTATCTGAAGAGAAAGCTGAAATAGGGCTATAGAGGGAGGGGTGGGAGGAAGAAAGAGGGCCAGAGAACAAGGATCTAGGACTAGGAAAAATAAAAAAAATCATGTGTTTGAATCATTGTGTGTAGCATGGATCAAAGTTTCTGTAGAAAAGATGGAAAATCCAAGTAAGGGAGCAGGGCAATTTGCTTGCCCATAGGACCTCTGAACCTTGCCATTGGTCAAGCACTCTTAAGATAAACAGGTCTATCTACCCTGCAGCTCAATTCTTCTATATGTATTCTATCCTCTGGCTAGAATAGGAACTCTTTGAGAGCAAAAGCTATCTCAAATTTCTATTTATGTTACCAGGACTCAACATCATGCTTGGTACATAGGGAGCACTTAATAAATGTTTTTCTCTTCCATTCTCCAGGCTTTGCCCATAGGGGTTTAACAATGCAATTAGAGACTTCAGGGCCTAACTCCAGGACATTTCTGACCCCAGGGGGCTGTAGAATACTAGCCTCAAACTCAGTTTTAGGGCAAAGCTTCCTCTGCACAAATCCAGATAATCATCCCCCTTCTACTCAAAGTATGGCACAACCCAAGTATTAATACATTCCATCACCATGTCATCAATGAGGCCACTGAGTTCTTGCACCTAGGGTCTGGAGGCCTTCAGAGAATTCATTTAAAAAGACCTCAGGGAAAAGGAAGCCCTTGATTTGGACATTGGGGGATAGTAGGATTTAGATCCTGTGAAGGATAGATAAGACCCAGGGGATAGTTAGAGGATTAGGCAGCAAAGAGGCATAAGGGCATTCCAGGGCATGGGATGGGGGAAACAGTGAAGAAGTCAGGGAGAGAGGGGTGAACATAAGGTATAAAGTGGGGAGACAGCTTTCATCATAGCAGAGGGCATATATTGGAGAATATGAGGGCAGAAAAATGTCTGACTTTAGGCAGCATCACACAATAGCTCATAAGGCAGCAGGACACATTTTTAGCCATTTCTGATTGATTGATTGATTAAAGAGGTGGCATGGCATAGTGGAGAGATAGTACTAGATCTGGAGTCAGGAAGATCTGTATTCAAATTCTGCCTCTGAAACTTACTGGCTGTGTGACCACTAACAAATCCCATTTAGCCCTCTGAGTTTTAGTTTAGTGATCCATAAAATAAGGAAGCTGGACTAAATGGCCTCTGCAATCCCTTCCAGCCCTAAATAATTTATCCTATGACACTCTAGTTGATTCCTTGTGTTCCCAGAGCAAAAGAAAATTTCTAAAAATCCAGGGGAACTGAAGTGATTGCAATTGGATAAAAGAATTAAACCTTAGACATAAGCAAACATGATGGGAAGTAAGGGGTGGCCAAATGATCTCCTTGCTCAAAAATATCTTTCCCGTAATCTGCAACAATGCCTGTCATTCTCCAATTAGAGATTCTTTCTTTGGGGTTCATCATTACCCCCTCTAGATCCTTCTTTTATCATTGAAAGCTCACAGAAAGAAGTTATTCAGTCTCTCATACTTCAGTGGGAATGAGATGGACACTTTCCATAAGAAAAGGGGGATAAAGATAGTTCTTGGTGGGTAAGGGATGGAGGAGATATAAAAGAACAGAGATACTAGAGAAACTTTATAGGATTTATAAATTTGTGCAGTCAGCCCTTGACTCAACTTACTAGTTGAGAGCATTACTGAATTAGCAGCTAGGAGAAGTCATCAGAGACCATTATTTGATTAACCAGCAGATAGATGTCACTTGCCTTATTTTCCAGGTATGGAACAGTCACCAGATATGTCCTTAACTGGAGGACCCAGCCCAGACAAAGATGAAAATCTCCCTTCTCCTCCCCTTTTCTTTCCTCTCTGAGTTTCTCCACTCCAGTGACTTGGCCGGCAAGCGATTTCCCCAGTGGATCAGGCTGGCTCAGCAGAGAGAGGCTTGGCCCCCAGTTTGGGGGCTGCTCACCTGAGTATAGTTCCACTCCACATCTCAGGTGACCTACTTAGGAACTACTGACAGCAAAGACCCGCTCCATTTCTGTGGCTTGCTCAGAATCAAGGGGCCTCTGAATCGCTGTCTCACGAAGTCTCAAAGATAAAAGAATTCATAGAGTTCAGCACTTCCCCACTTCTACTCCTGATACTGAAATTACCTCTGTAACCTCCTTGCCCAGGGGTGGAGGTGGGGTGCTATACAGCCTCTACTTGGACACTTCCAGAGATGGGAAAGTCACTGTCTCATAAGGAAGTGCATTTTCAAACTGCTCTAAAAGAAAGTCCTTCCTTCCATGTAGCCAAAATAAGCCTTCCTGCAATTTCCACTCACTAGTCCTAGCTCTACCCTCTGGAGTCACACAGAATAAGTGTAATTCCTCTTCTGCATGACTTTGCTTTAGATATTTTAAGACAGTACTTGTGTTCTCCCCAAGCTTTCTCTAGGCTAACTATCCACCCCATCCCCCAGTATCTTTAGATAGTCCTCACAAGATTTGGTTAGAGGCAGGAGATAGAATTGGGATGAGCACCAAACCTGCAATCAAGACAAATTGGGACCATAGATTTTACAGTTGAGGAAATTGAGGAAGAGAAATAAATTACTTGCTAAGGGTAATATAGCTACTAAGCAACAAAGGTGAGGCATTGAACCTGGACCTTCCTGACTGCTAATTTATCACCCTACCCATAACATTCAGCAGACTCTCCAATCAATTTGTATTTCTTTAATGTATATTTTTCTTTTGTTTGTTTCAGCCAATAGAATAGAAGAGACAGGAGGGCAAGGACTACTTTGCTTTGGTCTTGTGTCTTCAGCACCTAGAACAGCACCTGCCTCTTAACAAATAAAGGTTACTTCACTTGTTCTGGTTGCCTGGATGGATGAATGAATGCCCTGAGGTTCTAATTCCAGCTCTGATATTTGCTAGCTTTGTTCCAGCAACATTGCCTAAGTCACTTATTTTTGCCAAGTCTGTTTCTTTAGCTCTATACTAGGGCTTATTAATCCTAGTTCTAATGTATGGGATAATGCTTTGAAAACTAAAGTATCATAAGAACATAAGTTATTAACCCAACTAACATTGTTATTGTGTTCTTCAGACCCTTTTCCATACTTACTTTTCTCCTCTGAATAAGCTCAAATTCATCAATGTTTCCCTTAAGGTATGGTCTCTGGAGAACTAGACCAGACATTCTATAAGTGATCTTCCCAGGAGAGAGGTTGGTGGGATGAAGTGGCCTCTTTTGACCTGGATACTATTTCTATTAACGTCACAAAGATAATTTGAGTTTTCTTGGTTTCTAAATGTTGTCTCATATTGAATAAACTAGACTTCCCACATCTTTCCATAAGAACTAAATAAGCCCCATTCTGTATTTAACGGAATTTTTTGAAAATTGAAAATTTGCATTCATCCTGCTAAAGGTTGTTTTAAGTGCATTGTTCAATACTTTCCAGATGCTTTTCAAATCTTTGATTCTGTCATTCAATATTTTAATTGTCTCTTGCAGTTTTGTGTTATCTACAAATTTAATACAGATGCTCTCTATTTCTCCATCCAGATAATTCATTAAAATGTTGAACAGGATAGAATTCTATGGTATGCTTTTAGATATCTCCTTCCAGACTGATATCAACCAGCACTAAATTCCCTTAATAGCACAACCTTCCAGAATACATTGAGAGATTATCAAATGCCTAGCTGATAGCAAGATGCATCATGTCTACAACATATCCTTGCAACAAACCTGCTGATCAGCCAGTCAGCAAGCATTTATTATGTTACTACTTTGTGCCAGAAACTAGCCTTGGGATAGAATGAAAGTCAAAAACCTCCCTACCTTCAAGGAGTTTGCCCTCTAAAGGAAGAGAATAACATGCAATGACAATGTACATACAAGATGTATACAGGATAAATAGAAGGGAATCTCAGGGGGAAGGCATGAGCAGTGAGAGGAAAAAGAAGTATGGAAAATTCTTCTTGCAGACAAATCAACATTGTGGATTTCATTTCATGTCTGAACCCTTTTCTCTCGTGTTTGCTTTTCAAGTTGAACTTTCTTTTCCTTGTCAAACAAACAAACAAATAACATAAGCATTAACTAGAAACTGAGGGGCAGCTCAATGGCTAGACAGTCAGGCATGAAAATGAGAGGTCTTGGGTTCAAATTTGACTTCAGATATTCACTAGCCACATGACCCTGGGAAAATCATTTAAACCAAGTTGCATAACCTTTACTGTTCTTTTTCCTTGGAACCAATGCTTAGTATTGATTATAAGACAGAAGGTTAAAGTTTAATTTAAAAAAAAAACTAGAATATTGAGCAGTTTGAAAAACTGCCAATAGAGTAGAAGAGACAGGAGGGCAGGGACTACTTTGCTCTCCTTTCTCTGCCCCAAATCACAAAGCCGGCAAACCTTCCTTGGGTTCAAATGCATGTCCTTTAACTCTAATTCCAGTGCCTTCCCCACTGCTCTACTCAGAGCAGGGTAGTTGCTGACAACCAGGAGAGGTTCTGTTATCTGTCTCAGAGAGCAAAAGCAAGTCCAGGCTGGTTCCTTCACTTTCAGAGTCTGTCCCTGAATTCATGGCTTCTTCCCTCTCCCTCAACATCTCTCTCCTCTACCTCAACCCTTGGAAATTCATTGGGAATTGAAACCCCTCTAGATCCATGGAGATGTCTGAATGGCTCAGGGTCCCCTGAGAATATCCTCATAGAGGACTATGCAGACTAATTTCACCTCCCCCACATCCCCACCCCAAACTGTCAGCTAGGGAAGTCCTTTGTATAGTAATCACATCTCTGACACAGTCAGCAGGACATGTGCTCTGAATTGCCTCCAGCAGCAGGGGTGGCTCTCAGTTCCCCAATTATGACTGATGACACATGTTTATTTGTAAGATGGATCTATCAAACCTATGACCAGGGAGCCATTGCCACTCTTGTCACCAAGGTTAGGAGTTACCTGTGACCAGAGTTAGGGACTTTGGCTAATATTTGGGGCCAAGTCTGAAGTTTGGGTTAGAGATCATCACAGTTTTAAAGCTGGAAGGGTCCTCAGAAATCATCTAGTTGAATCCCACCCTCACCCCCCATTTTAAAGATTAATTAGTGGAGATAAAGAAAATAAGACCCAAGGGAGTTACATAATTTGTTCAAGGTCACATAGAGAGTCAGATGTCAGTCTGTAGCCAGAATCAGAAATTAATCTGTGACTGGGATTAGGGGTCAGTTTGATATTAAGATAAAGAGATAATCTGTGTCTAAAACAAGGTTAGTCAAAGTCCCTAGGTGGCAGAATACTGGGCTTGGAGCTCAAAGTATGGAAGATGATAAATCAAAATCTGCCTCAGTTTCCTCATCTGCAAAAGGAGGTAGCTGGATTGATTTCAGCCCTAATTCCATGATTTTATGAAATTTCAGTCTGTAACTGATGTCAAAGACTAAGTCAATTTGGAAATCTCTTTCACTAGGTGTGATGCTGATTGATCCACATGGTAACATGACAGTATCATGATCTAGGTATCATTAATCCTTTTCTCTAACCAATATATTAATAAAGAAAGGCTAATTGGCTCAATTCAAGACACACAGACTGAAAAACATGTATTCTTAAGGCTTGGCCTTAGCTTGATTTTCTCTTCTATCTGCTACATACCACTTTCCCTAACTCCCCACTTTAGGATAGATGATCTTCCACTCAGGACAACCCTGGTGGCCTTCCCCCTAAAAAAAGATCTTCTACTGTCCTTCCTGAGCAGCATAGCCCAGCCCCAAGTTCAGATAAATAGGCTCTCTTTCCTGTTGATGACCTAATTGGGTTTTGTTCTTCACTGAATCCCCTAGCCCTGTGCATCAGCTAGCAGGGAGATAAATAAATAAACAACTAGCATGTATATGATACCTACTATGTGCCAGACACTATGTTAAGCACTTTACAAATATTATATCACCCAATAATAGGTAGGTGGTATTATCCTCATTTTACAGTTGAGGACATTGAGGTCAAATGAGGTGAATAGTATAATAAGTGTCTGAGGCTGGATTTGAATCCAAGACCTTCTGACTCCAGGTCCATCATGGTACCTAGATGCCTAAGAAGAAGAGGTGTGATCTCTGGGTTCAGGTGTTATCCATAACTCATCTTAATAATATGTTTCATATTTGTCCCATTCTTTCCTTTAATACTGTCACTATCTTGATCTAGCCACTTGATGCCTAGATTATTGCAATAGCCAGCTTTGCTGATATGGGTCTTGCTTTCCTCAACTCTGCACTTCAGTCTATCCTCTATTTAGCTGTCAAATTGATTTTTCCAGAACTCAGTTGCTTCTTATTACCTCCGGGATCGTCCTTCATAGCCTGACTCCCTCCTACCTTTCCAGTCTTCTTAACCTTATTCAGTGAACTCAACCATCCACTGACATTGATCTCCTCACTGCTCTTTGTTCATCCTCCATTTTTTGATTCCCCGAATTTTCATAGTTGGAACTCTCTCCCTCCTCATCCTCACTTCTTGTTTCCCTGGCTTCCTTTTTGTTTCTGTTAAAGCCCAACCTTCCCTAGGAAGCCTTCTCCCCATCCTTCTTCATCTTAAACCTTTTCTCAATGATCATTCCAATTTCTTCTTGTACGCATCTTGTTTTTACACAATTAATTTCATGCTGTCTCTCCCATTAGACTGTGAGCTCCTTGAGAGCAAGGATGGTGTTTTGCCTTTCCATTCCCAACACTTGGCACAGTGCTTGATTACTGACTTGACTTGACTCCATTTGAAAAAACAAGGGCTCAGCTTTTGAAGACTTCATCCACTAAGTGATGAAGGTAACATAGGAGCCCAGGTCCCCTGACTCCAGCTCTGATATTTTCTACATTGAACCTCACAGCCTCATGGGAAGGATTACAAACAACCCAGGCTACAATAGGAGCACTGCTAAATTGCTCAGTCATGAATATTGTAGTTGAAAGGGTCATTGAATGTTAGGGCTGGAAGTCATCTCATTTGCTACCTTTATTTCCAGGGCTGAGACTCTATCCTGCTGTGAAACTTTGACCAAGCCACTAATTTTCTCTGGATTTCAGTTACACTCCCAGGTTATAATGAGGGAAGTATTTTGTAAACCTGAGAAAACTATACAAATTTGAACTATTGTTATTGTTTTTCTCCGTGAAATGGAAGTAATGGTTGTTGAGAGTTAATCACATGCTATAAGCTCTGAGGAAGGCAGTCCAGTTCAACCTCCTCTTGTTTATGGGAAAACTGAAGCCCAGTGTTGAAGGACTTGCTCATTATGAAGCGAGTGCTAGAAGGGACTTTTGGCACCATCAGATCAGCTGCTTTGTTTTACAGATGGGGAAACAGAGGCATGGAGAAACTAAAGGACTTTTGCAGGAACCTTTATCTATGTCAAAAATGTACCCTCCAAGGCTGGATGCCCCTCAACCTGGACACTTGGAAAAGTCAGCCATGTTCAGCAGCAGCCCAGCTTGGACAGAGTGGCTTCACTGGGAGAAAGATATCCATGTCCTTAAGGGAAATGGAGCAATAAGGGAGAGTGGGGGCAATAAGGCACTCCCTCCTCCCTGCTTATTTATTTCCTTACCCTGGGAGCTCTGCATTTTCCAAAGGAGACAGCTCTGTCAGGTCACCCCCAGGCTAATGAGGAATTCTCTTTAAGTTAAAAAACAATTAAGCAGCAAATAGCTTCTCTATTAGTTATTTATCTTGATGTGAATTTTAATAGCAGAGGAGACAGGCTCTGGAATTAACTTGGCCAAGGAGAAGGTGGCAGAAGAGCCTTAGGGGCTTGAGAAGCTGAAAACACTTTCCCCAAGGAGAGCCAGCCTCTGAGTAGATCCCAGATACACCCCCAGGTATGGGTTAGGGATTAATAGGAGCCTTTGACAGGTGCACCTGAGGCACAACTAGTCAAATGACTTACCTGCCCAAGGTCGCACAGTTCAGAGAGCTCTGCATGTGCCAGGACTAAGATGAATTGACTGGAACCAAGGTCTATTGATGCCTCATTCAAAGTTCCTTCTTTTACAACAACCCCAGTCTTTCTTGGAAGCTTAACCTTCACCCTTAATCTGGAAGGACTATCCAAGAACATCTCAGTCTAACCTCATCTTTTGATAGGATGTGAAAGCATAGAGGGCAAGTGACGTGCCTAAGGTCATGAGGGTAATGTCAAAAGGAGGATTGGGACCCAGGTCCTATAATACCAGAGTATCCTGTTTCCAAGTAAGTGATAGCTTCAGAGAACCAGAGAGATGGCTTTCCAATTCTTCTTTCCCAACCCTCTCATGCCAAACCCAGATCAAAATAGGTCAAGCATCTAGGGAGTAGAGCATGACTCTTCCTTGCAAGAAAGGATTCAAAGGGCAGAACCCTCTCCAATACTCAGCACATGCTATTTCACCCATCAGATCTCTGGCGGGCATAATGGGAATCTTCCAAAGATGCATCCCTGGGGTTTCCTCTTAAAAACAACCACGTGCAGAAATTCATTTTGTATAGCCAGTCCACAAGCATTTATTAAGGGGAAGCTAGGTGCTACAGTGGATAGAGTACCAGGTCTGAAGCAGAGAAGGCTTGGGTTCAAATATGGCCTCAGACCCTTCCTATCTGTGTGACCCTGGGCAAGTCACTTAATCTTGTTTGCTTAGCCCTTATCCTTGGGTCTTAGAGTTGTTACTAAGACAGAAAGTAAGAGTTAAACAAAATAAAACAGAGCAAGCATTGATTAAGCATCTACTATGAGCAGGGATATCTCCAAACCCTCCCCCTACCTCAGCCTTTGCCTGCCCTATCCTGAACAACTTCCCTGGGCAACATCTAATAATTAGGATGTTGTTGACAATAATAATAACATATTTATATAGTGTTTTAAAGTTTGCAAAGCACTTTACAACTGCGATCTCGTTTTATCCTGACAACAGACATGGAAGATAGTGGCTATTGCTGTCCCGATTTTGCAGATGAGGTGACTGAGGCAGGCAGAGGTTAAGTGACTCACCCAAGGTCACACAACTAGTAGGCATCTAAGGTAGAATTTGAATTCAATCTTTCTGGCTGCAAGTCTAGTGTTTGTTTTACCTTCCTGCCTAGCCAAGTTCTCCAAATACGCTGTCTGTGTCTCTCTCAATTACCATTTTAGCAGATTTTTCTTCTAAGGGGGGGGGAGGAGGGAGGGGACAGAGACTCAGATTCTTTGCTTATTATTATGGGAAAGTAAGGTAACAGAAAACACTCAGCTTTGTCAGGTATGACCCATCAGACTAGGGAGATGTCCCCTCTATTGCCGTCTTCCATTCTCCTGAAATCAAGGGTGTAGCTCCATCAGACTCTTCAAAGATAGAGACAAAGTCAGTGTCTCTTCCTTCTGCCCAGCACCCCCACTGCCCACTTGCAGGGATCAAGAAAGTGTTCCGCTTCCATGGAGATGAACAAATATTGCTGACTCTGGGACAGACGGCCAATAGGAGAGATTGTCCAACAGTGATGAGAGGTGGAAGCTGCTTCTTCTTTTCCAGGGCTCCCAGGCTGCAGTAGCCGCAGGTTGCTCATTGCCACCCACACCATCCCCTTTGCTGACCCTGTCATAGAAATTTGTGTGTGATAGCAAACAAGAAAAAAATGGGAGACAAAGCTAAGCAAAAAACAGGCTGAAAGCTGGCCCCTATGTGCGAGCCCTCTGTTGCCCCCTTTATCCTGAGCAGCTGGGCTGGCTCCAGGCAGCCAGAAAATGGGGCCATGTGTCCAGGGGCTCAGATTCCTGCTGTTCTCTCTTCCACCAAGAAAGGTTGACAGGGCCAAGTTCCTCCTAGACTCCCTATAGGGCCTAGGGCTTCTTGTCATCCCCTTAGTTTTTCTCCTACCCCCATACAGATGAACAACCCATCCAAACAATGTAGTCTCAAGAATATTACAAATGTCAGAACTTGTAGAAGAGACTAGCCCTGCTTCCTTCAGGCTCTAAGACCATATCAGTCTACCTTTCCAGCAGAAAGGTTTTATCTGGGGCACAGGGCACAGAACCCTGTCATGGGGTAGGCCACTTCATGTCCCCAGAAAAGAAAGTCATCTTACAAATGAGGAAACTGAGGCAAACCAGTTGTGTCTGACTCTTCATGACCCCACTGGAGTGGTTTGCCATTTCCATTTCCAGTTTATTTTACAGATGAAGAAACTGAGGCAAACCAGTTGTGTCTGAATCTTCATGATCCCATTTGGGGTTTTCTTGGTGAAGATGCTGGAATGGTTTGCCATTTCCATCTCTAACTCATCTTACAGATGAGGAAACTGAGGCAAACCAGTTGTGTCTGACTCTTCATGACCTCAATGTAGTGGTTTGCCATTTCCATCTCCGGTTTATTTTACAGTTGAAGAAACTGAGGCAAACCAGTTGTGTCTGAATCTTCATGATCCCATTTGGGGTTTTCTTGGTGAAGACACTGGAGTGCTTTACATTGAGTCATTTGCTTTGGTTACTTGAACTGCACACAGGAACTGAGGTATTCCTATGTTATAATTTAAGGGACTTCAAATCAAAAGGGACATTCCAGAAAGCAGACAGCCAAATGGCTAAGAAGATAGAATACTGGGCACAGAGTCAGGAAGTCCATCTTTGGACACATTTATTAGCTATGTCATCGTGGCAAGCTATATAGCCTCTCTCTGCCTCAGTTTCTTCATATGGAAAATGGAAATAATAAGCAACTCTCCCAAGATTGTTATGAACATCAAATGAGGTAATGTTTGTAAAGAGCTTTATAAATATTAGCTATTATTATTATTTGTAAAAGACTGACTTAAAGTATATAACCTCTAAGATCCCTTCCAGCTGGAAATCAATGATTCCATGATCTTGGAGGCCATCCAATCCAACTTCTCACTCCATGAAGGAACCAGGGGTGTGCAAGAAACAGCTCAAGCCAAGTGCAAACAGTTTACACCTTGGAAAGGCAAACACTGCAAATAGGACCTGATTTACTCTTCTGTTGATCAGTAGACTTAAGAAAGTGATGGAGAAAAGGTTCATATTAAACTGAAAAGTGTGCCATTCTTTTGAAGACCTAATTGCTAAACATTTACCACTATACTGCTGACAGGAGCTAACCTACCTTTTCCAGCAACAAATTCTCTGTCTGAATACTCCCAGTGTTCCTCAGAGACAGGCTCGATGGCCTCCTCTTTCCTGGAAATCTCCCCACCTGATATTCCCTCTTCCCTGCTCCTGTCCAGGCTGAATTCCCCTGCTATTGGCACATGCATTTTTTTTGTAGAAAGAATGAACTGGCTCAACAAGGCCAAATCCATTATTGATTAGCTAGAATTGTAATGGAAAGATAAGATCCAATTTGTATTTCTTTTCTTGTTTTACCTCTCACTTGGATGTTTGTACTTTTAAAGAAGACTATTAAAGACCAGAAAACCTTCAAGACCCAAAGGAAAATCCAGATCTAGTATTTGTACAAAGTTTTAAAGTTTGCAGAGTGCTTCTAATACATTATCTCCTTTAAGTCTAACAACAACTCTAATGTTTTGCCCATTTTACAGATAAGGAAACCAGACAGAGAGAGAGAGGGTGACTTGCCTATCCTCATGTCAAGTCCTAGATCTCAGAGGATTTGAAACCAGCTCCTTTCTGACCCCAAGTCTACCGCTTTTCCAATCACACATAATACATGGGTGTCTGATATGTATATGTGCATATGCATATATACACATCCACACACATATGATAGCTAAGTGGACTTAGAGATTATGTATGTATGTGGATGTATGCAATACATCCACACACATATGATATTCAGTTAAGTAGACTCAGTGGATAGAGTGCTGTCCTAGAGTCAGGAAGATCTGAATTTAAATTTGATCTCAGAAACTTAATAGCTGTGTGATCTTGGACAAGTCCTTTAACCTCTATTATCCACTGGGGAAGGAAATGGCATGTCACTCCAATAACTTTTTCAAGAAAACCCCATAGACAGTATGGTCCATGGGGTCCCAAAGAATTAGATACAAATGAATAACGAAACATACACTGACACCTATATGATAGTCATGTATTATATGTGATATATATATATAGTGCACATATATACATATACTATATATATATACTATATATATATATATATATATATATATATATGTCATGTGGCTCAAAATATCTCCCTCACCAACCTGTGCTTATGTCTGTGAGTACCAAGAAGCTACCCATCCAAGGAGTAGGCTAGGCTAGTAGGTTTCAAACTTGTTGCCTCTCAGTGGAACCTTTATAATGGTCATTTAGTCAGTACTCATTTAAGTGACTACTATGTGCCAGGCATGGTGGTGCGAAGCACTGAGGAGTCAAAGAAAGGCAAAAGACATTCCTGCCCTTGAGGACCTCCCAGTCTAATGGGGGAGACATCTGCAAATACAAAAGAATTTAAAGCAGTCAGGCTGTTCATATTAGCAGGACAGATAAGGCATGGAAGGATTAGGACCAGGACATATTAGGTGTGGCAGGTGGTACAGCATAGATAAAGGCAAGAATTTATAACTAGGAACTTGAGCAGTCAATAGCATCAAGAGATTGTGGAGGCAATGAATTCTGGAGTGTAGAAGCATAGGTCAGAGTCCAGGATTTCCAGCCAAACTATAAGGGATGGGTCAGATATAGAGTTAATCAGCAAATCTCCAGAGGTCCAGATCAGGTTGGAGGGCATAGACAGACGCAGGGGCCAAGTAGAGGTAGACAGGAAGGAGCAATAAACTGCTGGGTCAGTACATCCAGTGGGCTTTGCCATTTAGTGACTGTGAGCACTTGGGTAAGTCACCTAGTTTTTCTCAGCCTCAGTTTCTTCATGAGTAAAATGAGAGAGTTCCTTTAGAGTTCCTCTCTAATTCCTCATTGTAGCATGGCAGTGACCTTGGGCTCTTGAAAGCTATATCAATGGAGCACAAAGTCTGGTAAGTTCTACCAATGAAAAAGAATTTCAAGTAGAGTCCTGATGATATATTGTATATCTGCTACTCACGTTGTTAAGTGCTGAAAGACTTGTCATCCTAAAGTTACCTTCTGGGTGATGAATCACCCTCTGCCCGAGAAACAATGATGACCATCTACCATTAGATCTTTCAGTGGAGGGAGCTCCCACAATGCTCACACTAGTCTTCTTAAAGTGTCATTGGAAGAATGATGAAAAAGTTGAATTAGACGACCTTAACAATATCTTCCTTTATCTGTATATCCTATGTGTACATACAGACTAGGACCAGACTTCCAACCAGACTGGATAAAGTTGTTCAGAAGCTGCATTTAATAAGCAACAACCTTGTGCTAGGTTCTGGAACTACAAAGAGAAAATGAAAACATTCCCTGATCTCAAGGCTTTTATATGCTCTTGGAGAATTAATACAGTCCCTGGGTCAAATAATTAAATCGATAATCATTTATTGAATGCCTACTATGTGCAAGATACTAGGTTAAATTCTGGGGATAATTGAAAATTTCTAGAAGATGTTCGCACTTACAGCTATATGTATCTTAAATCATCATGCCTTTTATTCTGTGAAACTCCTCCATGGTCTTCTGTACATCTTCCCCTGAATAGTGTACCCTGACACAGTATGCCCACATCTCCTGATTCTAGGGATAGAAGACCTGGGTTCATATTCTCCTTCTGTCGTTTATTATCTTTTGATATTTAAGCCTCCCTTGAAGTAATTTTTCCTTATGTGTAAAATGAGGAGATTGGATCAGATGGTCTGTGAAGCTCCCTCAGATCTTGACCTATATATAACCCTACAGTTCTACAGTTACAGAAGGTTCTGCAGGCTGGCATCACTGACCAAGTGCTGGATCCCCAATTCTCACAGACACAAGTGCAGGCTGTTGAGTGAGATACTTTGAGTTAGAGGATTTTCTCAGACACTGTCAACCTAACTGTATATTTATAGAGATATATGTGGATATAGATCTAGGTGTAGGTATAGATGTAGACTTATTTGAGTATACACAAATATACATATGTGTATATACATATACATACAGTCACCTAATCTGTTTACTTGTAATGCCAACTTGGGACCTAGTCACTGATTATCATCTGCATATAAAGTGGATCTATAATTGTGCTTTGGATTTTATTCTGATCACTAGGAAAAATCTTTGTATCATCCTCAGTGGCTTCCATCATCTTCCATCTACCCACCACTAAGTGTCTTGGCAAAGAGGAGACCTCTAAGTTCTACATTCAATTCCTCCAGTAGCATACTAGCTATGAACTCTCAGGTAAGTAATTTTCCTTCTCTGAGGACTAGTTTCCTCCTCTGTAAAATGAGGGGGTTGGAATAGAGGATCTCAAAGATCCCTTCCAGCCCTGACATTCTATAATTCTGTGGCCATCACCTCCTGATTCATCCTTCCCTTTGCATGTTCACCCAAAGGATTGAAATCATACCATGTGTAGTCACTAATCTAACCACTAGGAGGTGCTGCCTCTCAAGGACCTAATGAATGACTCAAGGACTTCTTTTTATTAGTCCCCATTCCCTGCCTCTCCCACCCACTTGACCATGGGTCAAGTGTCTATAAATTCAGTTTTCTGTGATTCACTGAGCTCTCAACATAGAATCTCCCAGATTTCCTTCCTTCTATGTCCTCCCTGGTGGGAGGTGGGGATGGGGGTGTCAGGCAGAATATCCAGTACCGACATCTCTTATGGACACCTTAAATATGCATCAGTCTAATGCCTTTTATGATCTCACATCCCCTCCCCTTTCTATTCCTGAAAAAGTACAGCTCTCTTGGATGACCTGTTTGTTATTATTGTCAAAAACTATCAAGTACTTTGGATCTCAGGCAAGTAGCAGCTGGATCTCCCATGGATTATCAGGCGCTTCAGAAAGCATTTTATCTCCTGTCATTGGTTGTTCCAGCAGACCTGGGGTTAGAGTGTAGGACAGTTTGTGTTTGGGGAAGGAATATGAATAGATATCATGTCAGGAGTGAGGAAGATTCATGCCTCATGATTAGGTCCTTGGAGATGGTACTATGGCAATAGGTGGAATTTTCCAAATAAGCATCCACATTATACAGGGACCCTACTTCCATTCAGCCTCACTATCTGTGATGGGTATAGTAAGGAAATGAATACACTGACCCAATTTCTATCCACTATTCACCTGGGGAAAAGAGGATAGAGGGTCTTTGGGGGAAGGCTGGAGAAACATAGTATAGCATGAATTCTGAAGTATCTCTGTGAACAGTGTACCAACTTATCTCCTCTCTATCTCCTGTCTCCCTCCTCCATACACATCACTGCCTCTTTATATTAGCTATTCCCAGAGCAAAGGAGGAGGTAGAAAATGAAGATGAGAGTGAACAAAGCACTAGCCTGGGCATCAGAAGATATGGGTTCTAGTTCTGGCTATGCTACCCATTTGCTATACAACTTTGGGTAAGTGATCCGCCCTCCCTGAATCTCAGTTTTCTCCTTTGTAAAATATGGAGGTTGGATATGAGGATCCCTTCTGGTTCTAACATTCTTAGCATGCATCTGAGCCAGCCTATCTATGCCAGGATATGGTCAATGTGCATTTAATTTTCTTTTCACAATCCCTCTTTGCCAGATGGACAACAAAGAGTCATGATCTTGCATATTCATTTAAAATATAAATGTGTTTTGAGACAGTAAACAGGTCAACCTAGTTTCTCCAGCTCTTACTTAAACTGCCACAGTAACCCTCCTATCACCTTCTCAATGTCAAACCGTCACCATGATTTTAGTCCTCCAGTATGAACTGAGTGGAATAAAAAGAAGTTGGATCAATGGAGCCTCAATGACATAGACTCCAGGTAGGGCATTATACAGTCAGGGATTGGGTAAGAAGCATAATCAAACAGACAAGGATAGGAATGCCATAAGAGGCATAGTTAAAGACTACTAGACTTGGAATTTAAAAACTTGAATTAAAATCTCAATGTTGACTCTTAGTAGCTGTATGACAATGGATGAAATACTAAACCTCTCTGGGTTTCCATTTTCTCCTGAAATGAAACATAGAAACAAATTTAAATGATCCCTAAATTTTGTTCCAGTTCTAAGTCCTATGATCTTTGGTTTCCTTGTATGTAAAATGAGGTTAATACTATTTGCTGTCCCACCCCAACTCCAAAGACTATTGGAAGGTCAGTACTTTTTTCAACTATAAAATAGTAAGTGTGAGCTAGCTTTGGTTAAAAGCTAAGCCCTCTGATACTATTTGTGTGACCTTGGCCAAGTCGCTTAATCTCCTTGAATTTCAGTTTTCTCATCTATAAATGAACAGATTGGATTGGAGAGCTTCTGATTTCCCTTCAGTCTCTAGAAATATAATTCTATGATTCAGCCTCGTCAAAAAGACCAGGTCTCTGCAGAATCAATTCCCCAGGTCGACTCTGGGGAGAAAACAGGACCATGGATAGTTCCTAGCAGAGCCTCAGCTAACTGCTTTTTTTTTTTTAACCCTTACCTTTCTATCTTAAATTAACTCTAAGGCAGAAAGGAGTGGCAAGGCCTAGGCAATTGGAGTTAAGTGACTTGACCAGGGTCATATAGCTAGGAAGTGTCTGATGCCAAACTCAGACTCAAGTCCTCTCCATTCCAGACCTTGCACTGACTTCTGTTTATTCAAATGACAGCCTTTTTCTTTCAACCAGTTCAGAATTTCACCAGACAGGATTTCCCTAATTCTGATATGACCTTCATAGGCCCTAGAAGGCTTAGACCTTTCTGGCTAGGTCTTAATCAAAAAATAATCATAGCTAACGATATTACAGCACTTTAAAGTTTTTAGAGTATTTTACATACATTGCCTCTAAATTCTCACAACAACCTCTTGTTAGAACTTCCCACCCTAGCATCTGGACATAATCACTGACAGGTCCTTGGCTGAGGCCTTGACACTACCTCCCAACATGGGGTTGTCATATTTTTATTTTGGAGAAACAGTGTGAAGTAGTTGGAAAAATGCTAAACTAGAAGCCAGAAGATCTGAATTCCAGCCCCATATCTTTCTTACTTGCTAGCTATATGACCATGAGAAAAACCACTTAAATTTCCCAGAGACTCAGTCTTCTCATATAAAAGGGGAATTTAAAAACTTGACCTATCTCATAAGATTTAAAGCTATAAGGGATCTAAGAGGTCATCTAACCTAAATTCTCAGTTTGGATAAAGAATGAAGTATATTATAGAGATAATATAATATAATTATGTGATAATATAATAAAGAAAAGAGGATAAAGAAACTGACCCAGAAAGGATAAATGACTTGCCAAAAGTCACATAGGTGGCATTTGAATCCAGGTTCTCTTATCCTTCCCTCTCCCAATCCATTGCTCCTTTGGTTTCACCACTCGCTTTCTTCCAAGGTAGCTCACTCTGCTTTTGTATATATAAAATTGCTAAGAAATCATATTAAGCCTAAATATGACCATCTGTCCCTCTTAACTATCACACTTCATTCTTCCCTCTGGAGCTAGGCAAAACAAGTCCAATTCCTCTTCCAGATGACAGCTATTCAAGTACTTGAAGGAATTTGGTTCTCCCAAGTCTTCTCTTCTCTAGGTTTAATCTGATCATTTCCTTTGGATTTTTTCCCTAAAGCATCATCTCTAGAGTTTTGGTTCTCCTGATTGCATTATCCCATATGCTTTTCTTTCCTATTAATGTTTTCACTCTCCCTTACTTGCTCCCAGCCAAGCAATTGCCAACTTCTCTCAAGTCTACCCCCATAATATCTCTTGAATATGTCCTTTTCTATCAGAGATTCATGTTGCCACTTCTCTAGTTCAGACCTCATCCCTGTGACCTGGATCATTACAGTAGTCTTTTAACTAGACTCCCTACTCCTAGTCTTTCTCCTCTTCAATACATTCTCCTATAGCTGACAACTTGATATTTCTGAAGACTGTATCACTCTCCTGCTCAAGAACAGTCAATGGTTCCACATTGCTTATAGGTTAAAACCCAGTCCCAATGTCTTGTATTTACAACCCTTCACCATTTTGCTCCAATTTGTCTTTCCAAGCTGACTGCATATAATTTCCCTTATGAAGAACTGTGGAAGTATAAACATAGAAGAAAAACAACTGCTTGATTACAAGGGTTGATGGGTTTATGATTTGGGAACTAGACTCTAAGCAATCACCCTAATGCAAATATCAATAATATGGAAATAGGTCTTGATCAATGACACATGTAAAACCCAGTGGAATTGTGTGTCAGCTATGGGAGGGGGTTAGGGGGAGGGAGGGAAAGAACATGAATCTTGGTACCATGGAAAAATATTCTCAATTAATAAAATAAAATTTTCTCAAGATAAAAAATAAATTCCCCTATGCATATTATGTTTCAGCTAACTAGCTTACTTATAACTCTGTACATAAGATATTTCATCTCTCACCTCCATATTTTTGCATATAATTTTTCCTATCCTTGGGAAGCTCTTCCTTCTTTACCTTTGCTTCTTAGAGTCCCCAGCTCCCATTGAGGCTCAGTTCAAGTACTATATCTCCTCCATAAGGTCTTTCCTTATTCCCCAGTTGCATCTACTCTGTGCATATTTTGTATACACTTAAATGTGCATATGAAGCTTTCTTTCAGTGGACTATAAACTCCTTGTGGGAAAGACTTTTATTTTTGTGTATCCAGAAATTGTCCCCTCTCTACTTCTGTATTACTTTCTGATCTGCTCCATCTCCACACTGGCTGCCTGGTCTCCTAGAAGGACTTCCTAGGTCAACCCAATGATCCTACTTTATAACCATGTCATGCCAAGGCCAGGATATATTGCTCACTTTCTTCCCTTTGCCCTTCTCTCTAGACCCTTTTTCTGCTTTGTCTTTATTAGAATGCAAGCTCCTTGGAAATAGGAACCAGGAGCATCTGGGTTATTCAGTGGATTGAGAGCCCAGCCTAGAGATGTAAGGTCCTGGGTTGAAATCTGGCTTCAGATACTTCCTGTGTGATTCTGGTCAAGCCATTAACCCCTTTGCCTAACCTTTACTGCTCTTCTGCCTTGGACCCAATATGCAGTATTGATTCTCAGATGAAAGGTGAGGGTTTTTTTTTAAAAGAAAGTAGGAACCATTTGTTTTTGAATGCTCAATGCTTAGCAGAGTGCCTGGTACATAGTAGATGCTTTTACAACTTATCTATCTATCTATGTAGGCAGCTAAGTGATACAGTGGATAGAGTGCTGGATCTATTGTAAGAAGACAAATTCAAATCTGCTCTCAGCCACATAGTTGCACGACCCTAGATAAGTCACTTAACCCTGCTGACCTCAGTTTCCTCATCTGTAACATGAGATGGAGAAAGGAATAGCAAACCACTTTAGTATCTTTGTCAAGAAAACCCTAAATAATCACAAAGTGTCAGACAGGACTGAAAAATGACCAAACAACAACAAATCTATATACCTACCTACCTACCTACCTATCTGGACACTCACAAAATACTTATTGAATTTCATTTTCAAAATGTGGCAGGAATGGGGAATATGTAGATTAAGCCAGCTGGAGTAACTGATGAATATTCATGAGTATTGGCCCTGACTCCAAAGGAATTCTCCCAACCCTTGGGTTTAGAAGCTTGTCTGATCTACTGAGTGATTGAAGTAGCCAATAATGGCTGAGATTTAATCACCCTAGATTATAGCACCTAGCTCCCTTTGTATTCCTTAATATAAAACCTCACAGCCTCCTAACCCCTGTGGTCCATCCAGAATGAACTGATTATCTAGAAGGAGCTGACTTCTCAGGGTTTGTGTGACAACTTACCATCACCAAGCCAATCTGGAAACATGGCGACAGTAATAAAGCAGAGGGTGTCCATCTCCTGAATCTTTTTTATAGGACCAAACATGTCCACTCTGCTCTCAGTAAGTCCTGTTCTTAAGCCAACTCAGTGACTTTTTCTATGATTATTGAATACTCTGAACTACCACAGCCTCCCTAGATACAGCCAAGATCACTTTCATTTTTTCAGCTGCTATATCACACTATTGACTCATAACCTTGAAGTGCTAGATAAATGTGAGTAACATCACCCAGCATCCCATCAGCCAGCCACCAAGTCCATTCTGGTTTCTCTGCTACAATCTGTCTCCCATGGACCCCCTCATTTCTAGTCTCATCACCATCATCCCAGTCAAGGGACTTTTAATGCCCACTTGGTCTGTTGCAATAGCCTTCTGAAAGGTTGTTCTACTGATTTCTCCCCGCTCCTACCCATTGCTCACAACACTGCCAGAATAATCTTCCTCAAACACCACATTCATCCTGTCATTCTTCCACTCAAGAACTTTAAATAGCTCACTATTTCTTGCCCAACTTTATTTGCCTTAGGTGGAGAGGAGGATGGAAGAGAATCAGGAAAGGAACTACACGTTGAAGTGGGTTAGGATAGTTTCTGGATAATCTAGCCCAAGAAAAATTAATTTAAGCTTATATGGAGATGAGGTGCCCAGGGAGGGAAGAACTCATCCTGAAAGGGGACTTAGGCTAAATGTGAAATTCTCCTGGAAGAAAGGATGAAAAAGTAGATAAAAAATCTAAAGCCTTTTCAAGAGCCCGAATAAATATGAATTTCCCTGAACAAAGAGAGAAAGGGGAGAAATCAGAAAGACAGCTTGATAAATAGACAGGCAGACAGACAGCTAGATGGACAGGCAGATAGCTAGATGGAAAGATAGACAATGGAGGAAGGAAGAAAAGAATAAGGACCCAGAAAATATCAACAAGAGATATTTAAGGGGGAAGATAGGAATGAGGAAGCAAAATTCCAAAATGAATTCTTTTCCCCAATTGCCTCCCTTTGACTAGATTTGCCTCTCCCACTCATGTTGTGGCCATAGTGTGCAAGGATGTCTCCATAGGGACTATTTATCTCTATGCTTACTGTCCTCTCACTCCCTTGTGGTTGTTGCTCAGCTGTTTCAGTTGTGTTCAATTTTTTGTGACCCTTTTGGGGATTTTCATGGCAAAGATAATGGAGCAGTTTGCTATTTCCTTCTCCAGCTCATTTTATAGATGAGAAAACTGAGATAAACAGGGTTAAGTGACTTGCCTAGGGTCATACAGCTGGGGAATATCTGTGGAAGGATTTGTCTCCCTAACTCCAGACCTGGTGCTCTATCCACTGTACCACCTAGCTGCTCTTAATTCCTTAGTTTCCTCCATACCCCCAAGGGAGATAATGTGGTATTATGGACTGATCATCAAATTAGGAGTAGAGACCTGGTGTCTCAATCTCTCTCCTTCTGTCAAATAGAAATTATGAACCCTGCCCCTACCTATATCAAAGGGCCATTGTGACATTCAAATGAGAAAACAAATATGTAAACACTTTGAAAACTCTAAAGCAGTGATTCTTAACCTTTTTTGTGTTCCTGGACTCCTTTTTCAGTTTGGTGAGGGCCATGGAGTCTTTCTCAGAATCATGTCTTTAAATGTATAGGCTTATGAACATAAATTATGTTGAAATATAGTTAACAAAAATATGTAAAAGAACAAGTTTACAATCCATAGGTTGAGAATTCCTGCTCTAAAGCAACTATATGGGAATCTGATGAGTGAGGGGAGAAAGATTAGAATATGAAAGAAGGAAAAATCAATCAAGATTTTTGGCATGTCACAGAAAGAATATGAAATTTGGAGTGGGAAGATCTTGGCTTACATCTTCACTCTGCCACATTTTACTGGTTTGACCTTAGAAAAGCCATTTCCCACTATAAGACTTGATTTCCTTATCTGGAAGTTGAGAAGTTCTGACTATATGAGAACTTTTTTCTCTTCTCAGGTAGACAGACAGACTCAAGATAATATGTCTCTTTGTTTGAAAGTTCTCCAGGGATCTCTCAGATGGAACCAATTATCTTTTTCTTTCATCAGAGATGTTGTTTTCTCTGGAACAGCAAGGCAACAGAATTGTCCCATAAACCTCAGGTGCTGCATGCTGATTTCACCATGGGGTCTATTAAAATAACTAAACTGGGCTGGGAAGAGGAAAGCAGAGCAGAGCCGGCTGTTAACATCTATGGAAGACTTCTTTTCTCCCTTCTTCCTTGCAGCCTGGAAAATTGCTTTTCCTTCAGGAGAGTGGGTGCTTGAACTGGGTGCTCTTGGACCCTGGGACGGGAGAGAGCTCCCAGCTTCACACGCCTTTCCTGAGCTACATAAGTCTTTGTGTCAAAGGAAATTCCATAAATCTGAAAACCAATATTATAGGTCATTGTGTGATCATTATAGGACTCAGCTTTTTACAGTCAACCTCTTCTCCTGGGGTGGGGTGTGTGTGTGTCTGTGTGTGTGTGTGTGTGTGTGTGTGTGTGTGTGTGAGAGAGAGAGAGAGAGAGAGAGAGAGAGAGAGACAGACAGACAGACAGACAGAGAGGCATTAGTGATAGGATGCTAGTTTGTATAGACTATCTAATTTAGAGTACTTTTTTCTTGTGGCTTCTGTAAAAGAGATGTCACTGTATCCCAAAGGGAGGAATATCCTCAAGGATGCCTTGGAGGCAGTTACCAAGTAGCTTATTTTTAAAGTCATAGATGGGGGAAGAACAAAGCCTGATTTCTTCTAGTCCTAGACCCTTTGGTACAAGAACCCTCAAGTTTAGGGGGGCAGTTGGGTAGCTCAGTGGATTGAGAAATAGACCTAGAGATGGGTCCAAAACTGGCCTCAATTACTTCCTCTCTGTGTAATACTGAGCTAGTCACTTAACCCCCATTGCCTAGCCCTTACCACTCTTCTGCCTTGGAACCATTACACAGTATTGATTCTAAGACAGAAGGCAAAGGCTTAAAAAATATCCCTGGAGTTTCTGGATACTGTCCCTCTAAGCTGTTACTGCAGAATGTTCCCTACAAAGACCTGGAATCATTGAATTTACTTGGCCTTCTGGGTAGGCAAGATTACCACATTTGAATAACGGTGACTCACTTCCCTCTCTCTCATAGCAATTGATATCTATACAACTTTTTAGGTTCTATAGGAATTTATATTGTAGATTATATATTGTATTATAATTTATTTACATATAATACAATATAAACATATATCATATGCATATAAGTACACATGGATTTATAGTTTTATATATATTCTTTATATATCTTTATATTTATATATATATATTCTTTATATATATATTAGCTCAAAACAACCCTATGAGACAGGTATTGTCACTCTCATTATCATGACATTTTACAGTTGAACAAAATGGAAAGTGAGGGAGGTTATGTGATTTTTTATGGCAAAACTTGAGCCCAGTTCTCTCCTGATATCAAGTCAAATGCTCCATTTCTTATTAGAATCACAAGGAAGAAAAATACATTTATTAAGAACATGCTATAGGTCAAGCACTGTACAAAGCACTTTTGAAATATTTTTATCTAATCCTCATAGCAATCTGAGGAGGTAAATATTATTATTATTATTTTTTTACAGATGAGACAGGAAAAGGTAGCGTGACTTGGGTCATACAGTTAATGAATGTCTGAGGCTGGATTTGGACTTGAATGCAAGTTTCCTCCCTCCTGACCCAGTACTCTCCATCTACTGAATCACCCAAATGCCTCTGGCCAGAGATTCACTCTCAGTGTTCCCTTGTATAATTAGAAAATCTTGAACCCTTGGACTTCATCTCCCAGAATCCTTTTCCCTTTGTCTCCATAGTGTCCTTGTTTATAAGTTCTGTGACTGCCTTTTCTCTCTCTCTTTTCCTACAACTGTGGCTGGGTTAACTCCCTTTATGCTCTAACTTTTAAATTTACCTTTACTTCAAGTTATTATTAATAAATCTTATTAAATATAATACTTGGAGTATTTTGATATTAAATTTTAATCTTACACTCTGAGAAGGACTGAGGTTCTCCTGGTCCATCCTACCAATCTAGGGTCAAACAAATAACCATAACAACCAGAAAGGCATACTCCTGGCTGACTTGAACTAGTTGATGGATGAGTACGTAAACAAAATAATGGGAATTCCTCACCTGAAATGTTCCCCAAACCAACAACCATAATAATAGTATTCACTTTACAATGATACACTAGTATGTCATTTTTTATGATTTTTTCTTGTAAAAAACATTTTTGTAATAAAAATTTACAATTTTTTACAATATTTACAATACAATAGTATATCACTTTACAATGTCCTTTTTTCATGACAACTCAGTGAAATAGGTACCGTAAAGTTTATCTATTGTGTCCATTTCACAGATGAGAGTAGCCCCAGGTCATAGAGCTAGGACTAGCACAAATTCAAAATTCATAGCTCTTTCCACATAGTGATTCGACATTAACCATGGATCTGTAAGCCGACTTAGTGTGGGCAGAACAAATCTCCTAGAAGTGTGTGAGGTTGCCAGAGGATCAAGGGCTGGGAAAGAGTGGTTTATTCTGGCTTAAAGGTGATCCCAGAGAACAACAACTTTTTCAGTTCAGTGGCCTTCATTCTGATAAGCTTTATGGAGCAGAAGCATATGTCCCTGAAATAAATCCTATAAAGCCAAATAATACATGTGATTGTCATTCATCCAAATGACTGTATCCTGATTAAAACGAATCTTGCTTAATATGGCTCTTTTCCCCTTAACTTCCATCCATAGAAGTGGGTGAAAAGCTAGCTCTTAGAGTGACTAGAGGAAATGTGGTACAATACAAGGAACCTGGTACTAGAAGGATGGAAACTTGCTTCTATTCCTTATTCTGCTACTAACCAACCCACTGGCTGACCTTGGGTGAGTCACTTACACTCTGGGGCTTGGTTTACTAGTAAGATGAATGAAGTGCTTATGTTTAATAAATACTTTATCTTGGGACCTTGGGCAAGTCACTTTCCTACTCTAGATTTTAGTTTCCTTATCTAGAAAATGATTTGGAGCTGTGTCCCTGGGTAAGTCACTTTAATATTAACAGATTTTAATTTAATTTAATAGCTAACATTTATATAGCACTTTCAGGTTTGCAAAGTGCTTCACACATTCTCATTGGATTCTCACAACAATCCCTGGGAGGTAGGTGCTATTATCATTCCCATTCTACAGAGAGAAAACTGAGGCAGACAAAGGTTAAGTGCCTTGCCCAGAGTCACAGAGCTGTCAAGGGTCTAAGCTCAAATTTGAATTCAGGTCTATCCTAGCTTGTAGTTAGTGCTCTTTCCATTAAGCCACCAGCTGCCTTTCTTACAGGGATGAAGATGAGAGGGATAAAGATGATGATGATGATGATGATGATGATGATGATGATGATGATGATGATGATGATGACGACTGTGGTATGAGGTTACTGCCCAGGAGTCAAACCCTGTGAGAAGGGTTCTTTCAGTTCACTCATTTCTAAGTGGCTAATTATCACCATAAAATGCACCATCATAGAATTATTAATTGTAAAAACTGGAATGGAACTTGCCAATCATTGAATCAAACCCCCTCCTCTTTTATAAATTAGAAGAAAAAAGTCAGAGGTCTAGAAAGTGGAAGAAACTTGCCTGAGGTCATAGAGTGAACTAGTGATGGGGCTGGGAATAAAATCCACTTCCCTTGAAATTTTGTTCAGAGCTCCTTCCAATCCTGCTATAGGCATGTACTGCCCATCTGACTCTGGTCAAGCCATTTAATGGGCTCTTAACCTCTATTTTCTCATCTGTGGAATGAGCAAATATAGCACTTTACTTTATTGAGCTGTTGTGAGGGTCAAATAAAATAACAAGCAAGTGGCTCTGCAAACCTTAAAGCACTACGTAAATATTAGCTATGACCATTATCAATAATAGGATTGTTGTACTAATGTTTATATCTTTATATACTAATGTTTATATCTTCGTTTCAGAGTAGCTAGCCAGCCTAGAAAAGCCCAGGGTCAACAAACTGGGGCTAAGAAACTATGCTTTAACCCTGTAATGGGTAGCATATGGGCCCCGAATAGCTAAATGGGCCCAAGGGAGAAGAGTCAGCTTGAATCCATCGCTGGTGAGGTAGATGCTGCCCTGAAGGCCAGATGTATTCTGGGCGAGAAGTGCTAATTGCATTGTGACCACTGGGAACAGAAACAGCTGGACAGGAAGAAGTCAGCACATAGAGTGGGGGATGCAGGGAGGGCTTAGATTCTCATAAACATGACCAAATGAATTTTCCTTCTGTTCCTGGCAATGAGATGAGGGGATCTTAGTGTGGATCCAGGGCAGAGAAAAATGTTCAGTAGGTAGTCCTTGCCAGGGGGATGATGCAATGGAGCTGAGTAAAGGGTTTGAACAACTATATCCACTGAATCAGAACTACAGACTCTCAGAGTAGGGAAGGCTATTTAGTACAACTTCTTACCTTGATAGACATCTTTTCTGCAATATCCATGCAGCCTTCCCCAGGCAAGAGGTGTAATGGAGAGAATTTGGATAAGGAGAGTAAGGAAAAGACACTATGGTGGGATTATATTATAGACAGCCTGGCCTGAAGGAGAAAATGGATGATGTGTTCTACAAATGAGACACTAAGTTGGTAGAGAGATGGAACATAGTAGTGATTTGGGGGAGGAAATGGTAAGTAGAAGAGAGTAGGAGAGAATGTCTTACTACCCTCAATGAGCTCAAGCCTCCAGGACTAGACAAGCAGGTCAGGCTACTGGGAGAAAAGTGTGAGTGCTGACCTGATCATTTAAAAAAATAAGAAGTTAAAAGTCTGGAAATGGTTAAATATTGTCTTCATTTTCTTCTGTTTAAAAAATGATTCTTATTTCCCAAATTACACATAATAACAATTTTACATAAGTATTCTGAAATTATAATATCCAAATTGTCTCCCTCCCTCCCTTCCTTTCCCCTTCCCTGAGATGGTAAGCAATTTGATGTGGGTTATACATGTATGATCTTGCAAAACCCATTTCCGTATTGGTCATGTTGTAAGACAATATTCTTGTCCTCATTTTCGAAGGGAGGAAGAAGATAAATTCTTCAAACTTTATAGACCAATGAGCTTGACTTTGATTCCTGGTAAAATTCTAAAACAGATTATTAAAGAAATGGTTTGTGAACATTTGGAAGGGGACATGGTGATTACTATAAGCCAACATGGATTCATTAAGAACAAGTCATGCCAGACTAACCTCATTTACTTTTTTGACAGGGTTACAAGACTGGTAGATCAAGGGAATACTATAGGCATAGTTTGGCTGCATTTCAACAAGGCACTTGACAAAGTCTCTCATATTCTCTCTCCTGCCTCCTTCTTCTGGAGAGCCACTTCTTATAACAAAGAACAGAGAAAAACAGTGCAGCAAAACTAACCAACATATCAAAAACAAGTTTGGCATTATCTGTAGTGTTCCATATCCATTTTCTATCCACTTCCACCTCTGTAAAGAATGGAACATGATTCTTCTCATAGACCTTTTTTGTTTTGTTCATTTTTTTTAGTGAACAGGAAGGAGGAGGTATAACTAATTCATGTAAAATTCAAGTTTATATGGCAAATTCCTGTTGGTTTTCATGAAGTGTAAGCTCGATTTGAATCAACCTAACATGATATTGGAATCTATTAACAAAGCAAAAGGAAGACTGTCCAAAAGGGCAGTTCTCCACTGTTCTACCCTTGTAAGATTGGATTCAATTGTGGACATCGCATTTTTAGAAAGACATCGATAATCTGGAGCACATCCAAAAGATGGCGATCAGTAAGGTAAATGGACACAAAACCATATTATTACTCCAACTAGGAAGGCAAGCGGCTTTGGTCAATGGGTGCAATAACTCTCTCAATCTCTCTCTCTCTCTCTCTCTCTCTCTCTCTCTCTCTCTCTCTCTCTCTCTATCTCTATCTCTATCTCTTCCTCTCTCTGTCTCTGCCTCTCTGTCTGTCTCTGTCTCTTTATCTCTGTCTCTTTGTCTCTGTCTCTCTCTTTCTATCTGTCTCTCTCTATTTCTCTTTTTCTTTCTCTCTCTCCTTCTCTCTCTCTCTCTCTCTCTCTATCTCTATCTCTTCCTCTCTCTGTCTCTGCCTCTCTGTCTGTCTCTGTCTCTTTATCTCTGTCTCTTTGTCTCTGTCTCTCTCTTTCTATCTGTCTCTCTCTATTTCTCTTTTTCTTTCTCTCTCTCCTTCTCTCTCCCTCTCTCCCTCTACTCTCTCACCTCACCATCTTTGTGAAGCAGCCTGTGGCCAGCCTATAAAAAGTGATCTTGCCTAGGCTTCTCAGCTAGTGTTTCCAGAAGAGCAATGTTGACTTAGTCATATGGGTGAGCCAGAGTTAAGACCTTTAAGTGTAGAGGGGCTTTGAAGAGTTTGGTTACTTGGGTGGCTTTTCTAGGGTGTCAACCAATTCAACAAGCATTTATTAAGCATCTCTTCTGAGTAGCTAGATGGAGTGGTGAATAGAGAACCAGATCTGGAGTCAGTAAGACTTATCTTCCTGAGTTCAAACCTGGCCTTAGACATTTACTAGCTGTGTGATCCTAGGAAAGTCACTTAACCCTGTTTGCTTCAGTTTCCTCATCTGTAAAATGAACTAGAGAAGGAAATGGCAAACTGCTCTGGTTTCTCTGCCAAGAAAACCACAAATGGGTTCACAAAGAATTGGACATGACTTGAAAAACAATAACATATTCTAGGTACCATGCTAGGAGGTCCTTGTGTGTATCTGGGGTGAGACTCTCACATCAGGCTGTACTTCAAAGTGCTGAATGTCTTAAGGAACAGCATTCATCAAAGGGTTTGGGAAGCACTGATGCTTTGCCACAAGAATAGCAACGAATTCATCATTGATATTATCTACTGAGTTCTTGCCTATTCTTTTGAGAATGCATATGCCAGAGATTGCAAGATGCTAGAAGTCAGAGGTTGTAGGACCCTGACACATACTGTATGAAGATTGGTATAAGGAACCAGGGATGTATAGTTTAGAGAAGTTTCAAAATGTATATGATAACTGGCTTCGAATAATTGGATGGCTGTCATGGAGAAAGGAGATTTCCCTTGATTTACTTAGCCCTACAGGGCAGAATTAGGACCAATGGGCAGATGTTAGAGAAAGGAAGATTTAAGCTTGGCAAAAGGAACATTTCCTAAGAATCACAGCTCTTTGAAAATAAGTTGGACCTCTTCGAGAAGTAGTGGGGTACCAATCTGTTGAGGTTCTTCAAGAGGAGGGTTAGATGACCACTAGTCAGGGGAGATATTTCAGTTAGAAGTTAGACTACATAAACTTCAAGGTCCCTTCCAATTCTGAGATTCCATGGTTCTATGATCCCTCTGGGACTTTGTCAACCAAGCTCCACAGGCAGAATGCTAATGAAATGATAAAAGGCCCAAAATCTGCCTCCCCGGAAATGGGAGGCATTCAAGTACTATTGTGGCTGTGGAATTATTTTTAGTTCTCTTCATACAGTTTCTTTCTCTCTCTCTCTCTCTCTCTCTCTCTCTCTCTCTCTCTCTCTCTCTCTCTCTCTCTCTCTCTCTCTCTCTCTCTCTCTTTCTCTGTCTGTCTGTCTGTCTGTCTGTCTCTTTCAGTGTAAGTATTTATATCCATCTGGGGGACTGAAAAATATTCTTGCTCTATATTAGATTGCAACTTTTATCTTTGATAGCAAAAGCATAGATTTTGGAAATCTTGTAGTAAGTAGTCTACCATGCCCAGTACATTAAAACATGTTGGGCACTTTAAAACCATGCTTAGCTTTCAGGGGTCAGGGCACAGCATTGCTAAAGGTTTGGGTTTTTTCCCCTTCAAAGCTTTCAGTGACCTTTTAAAATAATCATCACTGGCCAGCACTATGGAAAACAAGAGTATAGTTAATGGTTTCTGGGGAGAAACTGTGTGCCTTCCCCAGGATTCAGAATCCAAACCCTCTCTCAGGGCTCAGTCATGCTTCTGTTTGGTTATACCTCTCCTCCTCTCACCACATTGCTTATTGTCCCATTCCCTGCCTCTGAGGCTCACTGTCCCCCCTCCCCATAACACTTTCCCCCCAGGCACCCCCAGTTCCCTGAGCCCCTCCTCACATGACTCTAAATTTTCTTCATGGCTCACTAACTCCCCTCCACAACTCACCATCCCAACCACCTCCTCATGGCTCACTGTTATTCCCAGCACACACAGAACATTGTCTCCTCCTCCTCTTCCTTTCATCCCTTAACAGAACAGTTTCATCATCTCCTCTACATGTGGTTCTCTGTCACCTCTTTCACATGGCATATTGTCTCCCACTCTATGTGGCTTACTAGTTCATCCTCTTCCATGTAGTCCACTGTCTATTCCCATATGGCTTGCTGATCCCCCTCTCCACATAATTCCCCGTTCCACCCAGCTTTGGGGAGAGTTGAAAGAGCTCTAAATCTGGGGCAATAAGATCAAAGATCTAAAGCTGGACTAGACCTCAGAGACCATCTAATCCAATTCCCCCATTTTCAGAGAAGGAAATTTAGGAAGGGTGTGACTTGTCCAAGGTCACACAATATGCACATAGGATTCAAACCCAGTACCTCTGATTCCAGAGCCAGTATGCTCTTTCCACTGTCCCAAGATACCTCCTTAAGCTGGAATGCCCTTCTCTGCCACTTCCTACCTGTATGAAATTGGGCATGTTATTTAAGTTCTCTGGTAGCTTCTTCCTTTGCAAAATTAGATGAGTGGACTAGACGACCTCTAAGGTTCCTTCCAGTTCCAAATCTATGGTTCTCCACACACTGATCCTTTTCTACAAGCTTTCCAACCCACAGGTCTGCAACTAGAACACTAAAAGTCCACCCCTCCATACTCTTGCTCCATTCTATCACACACCCACCATGTACGTTCCTTATTCCCCCTACTAACTGCTAATCAAGGAAAACTGACTTTTCATGGAATCTAATTATGCGAATGGGTTGAACTACCATCCATGCTGTGCAGACAATATGTGTCCAGACTTTCCCTGGCAGTAATAATAACCACCTGAGCTCCAGAGTCAGAAAGATCAGCTGTCTGACCTCAGGGCAAGATTTAGGATATACCCACTCCCACTAAGGGTAACTTGAGGAAATTTCTATTTTCTCTCCTCCCCTTCTGCCTTAGGTCTTCTCTCTTGTACCTCCAACTTTTGCCTCCTAGTTTCTACCTCTGGACTTCCATTGCAATAGAAAGATCTTCTTACTCTGGCTCCTCACTGCCCTATCACCTGACTGTATACAAAGTTGTCACAGTTTAGAGCATTGGTCCCCAACCTATGAAGAAACCAATTTAAGGTGTAAAAAAAAGTTATATAGATTCCCATTTGAGAGTAGTTGTACCATTATTACCCATTTTTTAAACTGAGAAAATAATTCAGGCATACTTTTCAATAAATTTCTTTTCCATTCATCACAGTAGCAACTACATGCATTTGAAAAATAGTAATACATGTCTTTGTGAGACATGACTTATTCGGTCGACAGAAGGAACATTTGCTTTTTTATTACAATGAGTCACTTTGCATATTTTGTTGCAGTAAAATTAAGATTAAAATGACAATGCTGGTTTCATAGATGGACGTTAGCCCTCCTTGCAATAAGGCAGCAGCCTCCCCTCCAAGTGAGCTCAGGCCCTCCCCTGATGTCTAACTGCAGGATCTTGCTGCTCTTTTCCCTGGAGAGAGGAAGATGACTTACAGGAAATAGGACTCATCAATGAGTTCCTCTGGGCACATGACCTGGTATGCTCTAGGCAAAGTAGCTGACTACTCTGCCTTTGGCATAGTATGACACCATAAAAGGTCTTAAGTTACTTTGCCACTCTGGGAACCAGATGACTTTATAAAGTCCAGTTCTAACCATCTATGGTTCCTACATTCGTTTACTTGGTTCATGAAAATCCCACCGAGCACAGACAAGTTATTTCAGTTGCTTGAAGCATTGTCTCAGCAATCCAGGGGCCAAAAGTATGATGTATCAGAAAATACACTATATTTAGAGTAAGCAGAACTGGGTTCAAATTTCAGTTCTACCTCTTACTACCTATAGGATCTTTGGCAAGCCACTTGTTGAATCTTGGTTCCCTCCTTTGAAAAATGAGGGAATTAGACCAGATAATTTGTGAGTCCCCTTTCTGCTCCAGATCTATAATTCCATGATCCCCCCTTGCCCCTAGAACTAAAAGAGTCTAGTAGGCAGAGAAGGTGGATGCACACACACACACACACACACACACACACACACACACACACACACAGGTGTGATATGAGTGCCAAAAAGTATTAACTGCAGGCAGTAAAGAGTTAGCTTAATAATGCACATGTATATAGTAATTCGACATTTTTCAAATGCTTTTTTACAACAACCCTCTAGTGTAGAAAGTAGGAATACTATTCCATCTGGCAGATGAGGAAATGGGTTGTGAGGATAAGTGACTTGTCTATAGTAATCCAGCCAGAAGGAGTGATTAAATCCATTAATTTGGTAGCTGCTTCCTGATCACCTTTTCTATAGGCTCAACCCTATGCTAGTTAAGCTATGCTGCATTGCAAGGATTATCAAGGTATACAAGATATGGTCCCTGCTGGGCATCCTCTTTGATCCAGCACTGCCACTACTAGGTCTGAATCTCAAAGAGATTTTTAAAAAAGGAAAAGGACTTGCTTATGCAAACATGTTTGTAGTTATTTTTGTGGTGGCAAAGAATTGGAAACTGATGGGATGACTATCAATGGGAGGATAGCAGAAAAAGTTGTGGCATATGATTGTAATGGAATACTACTGTACTATAAGAAATGAGGATGATCTAAAAAAGCCATGAAAAATCTACATGAAGTGATGCAAAGCAAAGTGAGCAGAACTGGGAGAATACTGACTATAGAAACCCCTTCTCCTAGCAATATAGTGATTCAAGAAAATCCTCAGGGATTTATGATGAAAAATGCCATCCATCTCCACAAAAAGAACTGATAGAATCTGAATACAGACCAAGACATACTATATTTCACTTTATTTCTTCACTTTTCTTTTATTTGCCCTATTTCTCTTCTACAAAAAGATAGATATGAAACGATGTTTTACACTATTATACATGTAAGATTTGTATCATTTTTTGCTGTCTTGGGGAGTGAGGAAGGAGAGAGAGTGAGAATTTGGCTCAAACTTTTAAAAAATGAATGTTTAAAAAAGTTTTTTTTCAAATAATAGTTTTAATAGATATGGTCCCTACTCATAAGGAACTTATAATAAAGTTGGGGACAAAAGACCTGAGATATTGGAAGAGTTAAATGACAATAAAGAAAGTGCTTTGTAAATCTGAGAAAATGCTACTACCTGGGGCCTTTTTTGAACTTTTCCTACCTCTGTTTTATATTTCCCTCATAGGTGTATGAATAAGGAAATAGATGGAAAGAAAATCAAGGAGGCTCACTAACAACAAGGAAGGCTTCCCCGAAGAGTTAACACCTTTGCAAGCCACGATGGAAGAGAGTGGAGATGAAGTGGGCATGCATTCATTTCAGGAATGAAGAGTGGCTTGCATTCAATGCATGGAGACAAGCAATGTCTGCTGAGTTGGGGGCATGTCTAATACTTTCATTTTTCTGGAATTCAGTATTCATAAATCTATCAAAAAAGCATTTATTAAGTGTCTGCCTTGTACCAGGCACTGTGCTAGGCATTGGTAATGCAAATGCCTTCACACAGAAAATGAGGTGTCTAGAAAGAGGAGTTGTAGAGTGATTGTGGAAGACTTTAAATGCTAAGTTGGGGCACTGGTATTTTGTCCTGTAGTCACTGAAAAGTTTTGAGCAGATCGGTCACTCCCTTATAACAGGGCAGAGCCATTCCTTTGGGATATTATTTTGGGAGACATAAGAAGGATTAATCAGAGAGAAGAGACTGGAAGAAAGGAGACTGGTTTAGAGTATATCATACATTCAGGTGATGGATCTAAACTAGAATGGTGAGTGATGAGTGAAGAGGATTTGGGGACAGGCATGCTATGAAGATAGCACTGACAAGACCTAACCACTGACTAAATAGGAGAGAAGAGTCAAAGATGACTCTAGGGTTGAAAAACTGAGTGACAGAGGATAGTTGTGTCATATTATCAATAGAAGTAGGAAAGTTTGGAGAGGTATAGATTGAAGAAAAGGAAGATAAGTTCCATTTGACATAAATATGTTGAGTTTGATATGATTATGAAACATTCAGGAAGACACATATCCAGAAAACTATTGGTAATGAATATCTGGAGTTTAAAAGATTGTCTAGCTATCTAGATTTAAGAGTTATCTGAAAAAGAATAATACTTGAACCAGTGGGAACTGATGAAATCTCAGAGGAAGGCAGAGACACAGAGACAGAACCAAATACAAAGAGAAAGTCAAAGGGAAAGAGACAGATAGACATAGAGACGCATAGAGATATCCAAGAGACAGAGACTGAGCCATGGGAACACCTAATGCTGAGAGCAAGAAATGAAGGATAATCCATCAAAGAAGTCTGAGAAGGAGCAGTTGTCATGGAAGCCAAGAGAGGGAAGAGTTAACAGAATCAAAAGCTACAGAGACACATAGAGCCTGAGAAGAATGAACATTGAGGAAAGGTCATTGTATTTAACACTTAAGAGATCTTCCCTTTGTCACTCCAAGCTTTTCAGACAGTTACCCCAACCTTACACTCATCCATGATTCTTTCATCTGTAAGATCCTATACACCTCTCAAATCTGTGGTGCTTTATATGACAATCAAGCATGAATAATCTTTCTTGATAGATGAACAAAGCCAATAATTTCTGCCTGCAGATGAAAACCAAAACTTTGTGGTCAGGAGGAAGGCTTGGCATTGAGACTTCCACTGTAAAATGTGAAGGACAAGGTGTGTGTAGGAGGTGGCACTGATACCCATTTCCTTGTTTACTTTCCTTTTTTCCTCTGACACTAGCATGAAAGATGTTTTCTATTAAGAAGGAGCAGACAGTCTCAATTTCAGATCCTTGCTTCTAGGAAATACCCATATGTGAGTACCTCATTTTGTGATGGTGGTCAAGACCTAGGGGGAATAAGTAATTTTTGTTCACTTTTATTTCCTGGAGAATTCTATTTTATCCTCCTGGGGATTTAACAACTATTTTTCATGTCCTAATGGCTGCCCAAAATCTAGAAAAGACCAGAAAACAGCCCATGGACTATTCAATCCCCTATAGAGACATCATGGTCTTTTTACCCATTTCTTTATGTTATAATAATTTGTTAGTCTAAAGGTACTTCTGTTTTCCATAATTCTAATTTTTAAAAATTACCAACTCTTTATATCCATGGAAAGCAATCCCCTGGCTCGACATCAGAAGACCTGAATTCTAATCCTATCCATGATGATTATCACCTTTGTAGCCTTGACTAAATCAAACAACTTCCCTTGACCTCAGTTTCTTCATCTCTAAATGATGGAGACTAGACTGTTTCTAAGATCACATTTATAAGCCCAAATACAGAAAAATGGTTTTAGCCTTTTAAAGCAATTGTACTTTCTTTCTTCTTTCACCCAACTCTCACTTGTGACTCCTAGTAGCTGCTAGCATGCGGCAGCAGCCACACCCCAGGCAACGGCTTCAACAGGCCGGCTAAACCTTGTGAGGGTAGCCATCGGGTCGTTGTCGACCCCTGGTGAACTAGGGCTTTGCTCACCCAGCATGTGAAGACTGTTTTGGCGGAACAGGTGGAAGAAACCAATAAGAAGGTTCAACGGCTGAGAGGGCGACGCAGCAAGGCACTGTGGAGTGCTTAGGGCGTGTTGGAGCACAAAAGACAACACGGCCATCCGATGCAGCTGAGGAAGTCTCCAGGTGTAACGACTCTTTGTGCCACTGGACCCAGGCTTCCAACACCGAAAGAGTAGGACTGTCTCTGTGCATTGACTTTTCCACTTAAATCTTCAAACACAGGTGTCTTTGTGCACAAAAATGCACAAAGACAATCGTCATCCTCAGTTACCGAGAGACTACTACTACTACTTCTTTCTATGGTTCTGTCTAACTTCACAAACTTTATTAGCTATTTATTAACAAAAGAACAAAATGGGTAAAGTAGGAAGAGAAGTGAGAGGAAGAACATCTGAGTTTGAGTTACCATTTTGCCACTTAATAGATGTATGAAACTGGACAAATCATTTCATCTCTTTGATGAAGCCTCAGTTCTTTCATCATTAAAATTGGATTAATATTACTTATTACTTTATTGATATATGGGGGAAATGCCCTGTAAAAATTCCAAGTATTACTGGAATGTGAACCATTATTAATGATCTCATTAGTATATGCCCAGTGTTAATGAGTTACCACCCTTTGGGCAAGAGTTAAATAGAGAAGATGGACACTGGTGCTTTGATGAACCAGTTAATCCAAATCCAGACAGACACTCAGTACAAGGTTAATCATTGAGTGATATATTTTGTAGGTAAAGCAACTCTTAAAGAGTTTCTATATTTTATTTTTCGTGACAATGAAATGCTAAAGTAAGAAAAAATATAAACTGATACATCCAATACCATCAGAGAGACTGAAGAAATCTGGATCCCAGATATAAATATTTGTAACTATTTGTAATTACCCATATCATAGCTTTTCTGAGGGTCTGAGACAATTCTCCTGAAATTATTTCCCTTAAAGCCAATCACTTAATGATCACTCTGTCACAGCCATAACTAGGAATCCTTTCACTTCAGACAATCTAGGCAATGGCACAACAGTGCATATGATTGTTTTAGAAAATAGGCACAATCAACCCATGAGAAAAGGAAGCTTATGCCCTAACCAGTCTCATATATTGGTAGGGATTGGAGTAGAGAGAGTAAGTCCCAAGAGAAGCTGGGGATGGGGATGGAGTTGGGTGAAATAGTATGGATATGGACACAAGCCAGTGGAGTACCACAAGGTCTCTGGACCACTGGCAAGGAGGAAGCACCTCATCCTGCCCAGATGTTGGTACCCTGAGGTAGAACCTTAGTTCCTCTTTCCTAGTTCTGGTTTTGCCTAAAATGAAATTGCTTGGAGTTAATTTGCCTAAACTCCTAAAAGGAAGGGATAATATCTTCACAGTTTCTGTCAGAGAACATCTATCCCATGAGTTGTCCTAAAAAATGCAGCTATATGGCAGTGGATAGAGCACTGGGCTTGGAGTCAGGGAGATCTGAGTTCAAATCCAGATTTAGATACTTATTAGATACTCTAGACAAGTCATTTAACTTCTGTTGGTCTCCCTTTCCTCATCTATAAAATGGAAATAATTATAGCACCTCCTTTCCTAGGTTGTTTTGAAGATCAAATGAGATAAATGTAAAGCACTTAGCACAG
The DNA here is from genome assembly GCF_027887165.1 of Monodelphis domestica. Taxonomy (NCBI): domain Eukaryota; kingdom Metazoa; phylum Chordata; class Mammalia; order Didelphimorphia; family Didelphidae; genus Monodelphis; species Monodelphis domestica. The sequence continues at coordinate 47,059,730 of NC_077227.1, forward strand.
TGCCTGAAACATAATAAACTCTATATAAATGTTAATTATTACATTATCTATTCCTCAATCACATTAATGCAATAGACATTTAACCACTTCTGCTTCCAATACATTCTTCTTTGTCTATAATAACAAAATGGAAGAAAAAAGTACTTGGATTACATGAATTCAATTATTTTTAAAACTCCCTGGAAAAACTAGGGAGAGTTATATTAAGTGATCCAGAATGAAGTAATCCCATTCAACAAGCAACTCAACTCATCAATTAATCAAGTACCTATCACATGCTAAACACTGATGGGCACAGGTCCTACTCTGAAAGAGTTTAGATCCAAAACAAAGCATGTGGAGTGATGGAGAAAGATAAACACTCAAAAACTATAGGAAGATAGCATAGTACAGGAAAAAAAGCCCTGGTTCTTGAGTCAGTCAGAACACCTGGATTCAAATCTTACCTCTGATGAGATTAATACTTGTGTGACCTGGACAGGTTACTTACTTTCCTTGGATTCATTTTTCTCATCTTTAAAATAGGGAAGTTGGACCAGAGGAACTCTGTGGTCCTTTCCAACTTAGTCACTCAAGTCTAGGAGATCTACTGAAGTAAGAAAAGAGTCCCTATGTAGGTGAATAGCAGTAGATCCAGAGAATGGAAGGGTCTAAAAAGCCACATGGAACAGAAAGGGAAAGCAGACAGACTGCCACAAAGAAAGAAGCTTGAAACCATCTGGATCAAAATGTGTGGGGACAGAAGTTTAATTGCTAAAGCCTCCTGGATGCAGAGGATGATCCTGTATCTCATTTCTCCCTTTGAGCTCCTTTATGAGAGCCTGAAATGTTTTAATTTGGGAACAGTGAAATCTGCTTATTTTTCTCTATTTTAAATGTTTATTTTGCACTTATAAACAGTATTAGTCATTGGAATTTTCTAGTAGAGTATATTTATTGGGAATATAGTTGGATGGAGGCATCTGAAAGGGAAAGATTTCCTAGGGAAAAAAAAGATACAGGTCTAACACTGAGGTGTTTTGCCAGAAGTACTGTCTCTAACTGAGGGTTTGGAACTAATAGAAAGACAAGACAGATTCTTTAATACCACTTTTCAGAATGGAGACGTAGCATTTTAAATGATAAATTCCTCTGGGCATGGAATCAGTGTGAGTGGAAAATCAAGATAATTGAACAATTCTGATGACCTCATCACACCTTTTAACATTACTACACACATATAACACACACACACACACACACACATATCTGCCTGGATAGAAGTAAACTTTATGAGCTCAGGCATTATTTAGTTTTCTCTCTTTTCATCCCCAGTACCTAGAACAGCATCTGGCACCTACTAGATGCTTAATGAATACTTTTGGATCTCTTAATAATAGACATTTTAAAATGCAAAACTGTTTTTCTGAGAAGAGGTTGAGAGGAGGGGTATAAATGAGTTAATGATTAATTATATGATGAAATATATTTTAAATTCTTACTTTTTATCAGGTACTGTGCTAAGAACTGAGAATAAAAAGATAGTGAAACAGTTCTTGCCTTTAAAGTGATTATATTTTAACAAAGGAAGACAACACATATAGGGTGCTCAGAGAAGGGAATTTTGATATGGGGAATCACAGGGATGGTGAGTGAATCTGTGAAGAGTCAATTGACACATTCTTCCCAGATGCAATAACATTAGTGATTTGATTGCTGCACCCAGATTAATTGAAAGAAATATAGATGAAGGGACAGGGTTGGAAAATGCACAGGTCAGCAAGGCAGAGAACAAGATGATCTGGGCAAATGACTATATATGGGACCTGAAACATCGTATAGTCTTGAGGCTAGGTGAGTATCCTTAATGAGTTTGTGCTCATTCAGTTACTCCCCAAGACAGCTCAGCCTCAGATCAGGAGTTCCAAGGCTGAGTTACTCAACTCCTCTGGGGACTAGAAGCCTGGTTTCTGGAAGTCCAGCATGACGGATGTTTTTGCAGGTAGGGGAAAGCAGGGCAGCATCTGGGCAGATGGGAAGATCTGGAAGTCATTTAGAATTCATCTGCATAAAGGTGATAAATGATACCATGAGAGTAGATGAGATCACCAGAAGAGAGAAGGCGGAGAGACGCAAGAAGAAGGCCAAGGACAGAGCTTTTAAAGGTGTCAAAGGAGAGTGAGGAACTAGCCATAAAGATTTAGCAGGAATAATCAGAGACACAAGAATGCAGCTGAATAATAATCACTGAAGCATATACAGGAAGCAAACCTCAGAATGCATTGTTAGAGAAACCAAGGAAAGAGAGAATATCCATAAGTTACTGGTATTATTCATTTGGTCAGTTAACCAGATATTGCCCTCTTCCTCCCTGTAGGTACAAGGGTTATTATACTATTATAATGACTTTACAAATGACAAACCCAAGAAGGAAGCAACTTGATCAAAATCAAACGGCAAGTAGTAAAAGAGCCTGGACCAGAACGTAGGTCTCTTGACTGCAAACCCAAGGCTAGACTTCAAAAGAAGCTTACATTTCCCATCCTTTGCCTCAGCCCAAGTCATACTCACAAGTCTTTCCCATTGGATTTCTTAGGACCTTAGGATTTAGGGCTAGCATGAGAGAGTGAAAACGGAGCAAGAATTAGAGTGAGATGATGTGGGTCATCTTTCTAGCTTGGCTACCCAATATTTGTCACCATAGTGACCTTGACCAAGTTTTTAGCCACTTTGGACCTCAGTTTCCTTCTCTGTAAAATGAGAGGGTTAGAGTAAATGAGCTTTAAGGCCCTTTTCCAGCTTTAAGTCTCTTATCTCAAGGGACCTTAGGAGCCATCTACTCTAACTCTCACATTTTACCTATAAGGCAACCATGGCTTAAAGCTTGAATGTCTTACCCAAGGAAGAGAGAGGGTATAAGAAGTAAGTGGTAGATCTGGGTACAAATCTCAGTCTTCTGAGCCTAAAAACATTCCATCATGTTGCTTCTTGTTATGATTTTTTAAAAACCCTTCCTTTCTGTCCTAATATCAATATGTTTTTAAACCCTTACCTTCTGTCCTAGACTTAATACTGTGTCTTGGTTCCAAGGCAGAAGAGTGGTAAGGGCTAGACAATGGGAGTTATCCCAGTATCACACAGTGAGGAAGTATCTGAGTCCAGATTTGAACCCAAGCCTGGCTCTGAAACTACTGAGTCACCTAGTATTAGTTCTAAGACAGAAGAGCTGCAAGGGCCAGGGCAATGAGAGTTATATGACTTGTCCAGGGTCACATAGCTAGGAAATGTCTGTCTTACTATGATATTCTCAAGTCTGCTGATTGTGAATTCTTTATAGCATCATGATGAATCCAGTACAACCCAGGGCAAGCTAATCCAATTCAACAATCATTTTTGAGCTTCTACTGTGAATGCTAAGTGCTCCCTCTGACAACAGTCTGAAGCTTTACTCCATCTAATTAATTGTCTCTCCAAACATCTGCAATGGGGAATACGTTTCCAAAGTCATACCCTTATACCACCAGTGCACCATCTCTGAGAATTCAAGATCAGATGTATTCCCATAGTTTGCCTGGTGAACAACACCTACCTGTGCACAACCAATTACATAAAACAATAACTCAGCAACTACCATGGGGGTTCCAGAGTCTGGCTGACCTCCATTTTATGGCCAAAAAGGTTGGCCCTGACTTACCTATCTCCATGAATGCAGGTTCCTAAACTCCTATTACATACAGCAAAATGCCAATCTCTTGGCCATCATTTATCTCTTCCAGGAATTCTAAATCCTCATTCTGGATACAATCTTCCTTTCCAGATTTATTTCTCATTACTTCTCTTCTTCTACTTGCAGAAGTGGGAAGAGCATAGAATTATCTGGATTTGAATCCTTTTCCCAGTAGTTACTAGTTATGTGACCATGGACAAGTTATTTAGTCACTATGGGTATCAGTTACCTCCATCTCTAAAATAGGAATAATAATAGCTATAGTATCTGTCAATGAGATATTGTGAAGATTAAGTGAGATAATGTGAGTAGAGGGGCTTTACAAACCTTAGAACACTGTACCAATGTCACTTTAGAATTATTCATGCATTTTTTCTACATTCCAAATCCAATTTGTAGGCTATTCCCTGTGCCTAGAATATGCACCTTCCTTATCTCCTTCCTTAGATGGTTTATCTTATTTCATTTAATATCAAGCAGCATTAATCTCTGTGATATGGAAATCACTTTAAAAGACTAATATATATAAATTTAAGGTCACCAAGGAATCCAGCTATGTAATTCCTAAATGAAAACTTAAGTCAGTAGTCAACCTTTTATGGAGTTTTTAATTACAAACAGGAGGAAGAAAGGTATGAGAGAGAGAGAGAGAGAGAGAGAGAGAGAGAGAGAGAGAGAGAGAGAGAGAGGGAGAGAGGGAGAGAGAGAGAGAGAGAGAGAGAGAGAGAGAGAGAGAGAGAGAGAGAGAGAGAGAGAGAGAGAGAGAGAGAGAGAGAGAGAGAGAGAGAAAGGGGAGAGAAGGGAATAGGGCTTAAATACCCCCTCTGCTTAGGCTGGGCCAACGGCCCAAGCCCTTAGATAGCTGAGGCAAAGAAAAGAGATCAGTCCCTATCACTCACATGACCAAAATGGAGAAACAGTCTCAGGGGCCTCCACTTCCAGCCTCCTTCAGAGCAAGCCCTCCTCTCAGACCTCTCTAGGAGCTCTCCCTCCAGGACCTCTCTCCTCTCAGACTCCTCCAGAGCAAAACCTCTCTGAGCAAAAAACCTCCCAGAGCAAAAAACCTCCTCCTCCTGTCCTCAGACCCCGCTATCTTTAAGGAAACCATCTAAGTCCCTTCCCCTCAGTTCTCACATCTACCAATCACTGTCGATGTCTCCCCTGTGCCAATGGTGGCTCTAGCTTAACCCAGGACCGCCCAGAGGTCTGTTTCCTTTGCACATGTCTGTTGAAGGTCATATTCTCAAATAATTAAATCTTGATCTTTGCTGCAGCCCTTCCTAAATCCTGTTACTCTGAGTAGGGTGGAGATTGTAAGTTCCAAGACCTGGTTCTGTCATTCCAAATATCTCTATTGTATCAATTCTAAAATCAATCATGACTCAAAGAACTTCCTGTTCTATGCTTAAGCATAGGTCAAAGCCCTTTCCATTGTTTAGCAAAAGGTTTCTGTCCTAAAGTAGTCTTAAGTAGGGAGGAGAAGGATCCTCCCATGCCAAGGAGTTTCACATTCCAATAGAGTTCTTACTATTAGTAGGAAATTTTTTCAAGTATGAAATTTCCCAATGGTGAAATTACCAACATTCATAAGTCTAAGAAATTTTAAGGTTTACATCTCTTACTTTGAAACAGGCACTATGCTAAAGGCTACAGATAAAAAGAAAGACAAAAATAGCCCTTGACCTTAGGAAGTTCAAATTCTAATAGAAGAGAAATAATGAAATGCATAATAATAATAATTTTGCTGTTGTGGTTGAGTTGTGTCCATCTTTGTGACCCCATTTGGAGTTTTTTTTTGGCAAAGATATTGGAATGGTTTGCCATTTCTTTCTCTAGTTTATTTTATAGATAAGGGAACGGAGGCAAACAAGGTTAAGTTACTTGCCTGGTAAGAATAGTAAGAAATGGAGGCTAGGTTGTACTCAGGAAGATGAGTCTTCCTGACTCCAGACCTGACATTCTGTCCCCTGAGCTACTTGACTCTTCTATGACAACAACAACAACAACAACAACAACAACAACAATAATAGATAGCACCTATTTATTTAATCACTTTAAGGTTTGCAATTTACTTTACAATTATCTCATTTTTCCTAGTATTTTCATTTTACAGATTAGTAACTAAGGAAAACAGAAGTTAATGACTTGCCTAGGATCACCCAGCTGGTCATTCGAGGTCATTCTTGAACTTAGGTATTCCTGATTCCAGGTCCAGTGGTCTACCCAGTGTGTTATCCAACTGTGTCATTCATAATATATACTGAGAAGATGGGATATAATCCAAAAATGAGGCTTTAGCAGCTTCAAGATGCCAATACCTCCAGCTACCTTTCCCTGATCTCACCTGATAATCTACTTCTCTTCTGATGATTCTGATAATAGCTAACATTTATACAGCACTTTAGCTTGGGATGCATTTTACATGTATTGTCCCATGCCTAGACCACCTTGTCTGTTTGCTCTATTGCCTCCATCCTCCATTTTAATACCTTTCCTCCTTCCCTCCCTTCTAGTAAGTAAGCTCTTAGGAATGATTTCTTTTTTGTTTTTCTGCCTTTGAAATTGACTTGAAGAAATGGAAAAATGGATGCCACAGGAAGGGGGGGGGGAGATGGCACAAATAGCAGATGGTGGTAGTATTTAATGAAGTTTGGCTTCTCAGTTACATCACCTATGGCCTAGGAATGCTGGTCAATTCAACCCAAGGGTTATGGCAATGGATAAACCCATAGTCATTAATAGGGGAGACTCTCATCTCTGATGTGTTCATCCATCTGTTACTATCTTCTTTGTGTTGAGTTTCAATATCAACTTGCCTGCCAGTCTTATGCTAACATTCTGACCCATAAAGTCAAGGTCCCCAGGTCAAAACCCTGTGAAGGCATCAAGTAAGACATAGCACAGTTTCTGAAATTGCAAATATATCCTGACTTCTTTAGTCAATGGTGGTAAGAGATCTTGGTCAGACAATAAACAGTGACTAAGCAGTTACTATAGATCAAGAACTTTGCTAAGTGCTGAGGACACAAAATATAATCCCTTCTCTCAAGGAACTCACAATCTAATGGGAGAAAACAATAAGTGAATAAATATGTACAAATAAGTTATATGCAATATAAGCAGGAAATAATTAAAAGTTGAATGGCACTAGAGTTAGAGGGGTTAGGAAAATAGGAAGGATTTTAGATGAGATTTAAAGAAAGCCAGAAAGTCAGGAAGCAGAGATGAAGAGGAAGAGCATTCCAGGCATGGAAGACATCCAGAGGAACTGTCAGAGGAGCCTGGAGTATATTGTTTAAAGAATCTCAAGGAATTCAGTATCACCGAGTCAAAGAGTGCTTGGGGAAAAGCTTTGAATATCAAAGGACTTTGTGTTTGATCCTGGAAGCAATATGGAACAACTGGAATTTGTTGAGCAGGGGAATGATATGGTCAGACCTGTGATAATTTAAGAAAATAACTTTTAATGGCTGTATGGAGGATGTATTGGAGTGGGGAGAGATTTGTGGCAGGCAGACCCAAAAGCAAACTATTGCAATCACCCAGATGTGACATAATTAGAGCCTGCACCAAGATGGTGGCAGTGTAAGGGAAGAGAAGGAGTCATTTTTAAGAAATGATGCAAAGGTGAAATTGACAGGTCTTCACACCAGATTACATATGGGTAGCTGGAAGGGAAGGGGCATAAAACAGAGTAAGGAGTCAAAGATAACACCTAAATTGTCAGCCTAGGGTTCTTGGAGGAACCCCAGTAAAGCCTTTGACAATAACAGGGAAGTTTGGAAAGGGAGGGATTTGGGGAAAAGATAATGTGTTCCATTTTGGACATGTTGAATTTAAGATGTCTCCTAAACATTTAGTTTGAGATGTCTGAAAAGTGTTTAAAAATATGATCCTGGATGTTAGCAGTTATATTAGAGCAGCATAGATTCAAGAATCATTAATTTGGAGATGATAATTAAATCCATAAGAGTTGATAAGATCACCAAGTGAAATAGTATAGAGGGAGAAGAGCAGAGAGCCCCAGACAGCGCTGTGGTGCAACAATGGCTAATAAGTGTAACCCAAATGAGGTAGAGGAAGAATAATCCAATAGGTAGGAGGAGACCCAAGAGAGAGTGATGTACCAAAAACCTAGAAAGAAGAAAGTATCATGGAAATGATGGTGATCACCAGTATCAAAGGTTTCAGAGAGGCCAGAGAGATCTGAGACTAGATTATATGATAACCTTCAGTCAGTCAACAGTGAAAATGGAAAATAATTTCAGAGATAGGCACATGGAGAATGGAAAGGGTACATGAGCAAGGAGAGACAAGGAAAGACCTCTTACAAGGTGAAATTTGAACTATGTCAAAAAAAATTAAAATAAATCATTACATAAAAGGCAAACTTAAGAGATAAAAATGGAGAACATTCCTAGCATTCAGGACAGTCAACAAAAGAACATCAGATCAAGAGATGGAGTGCTGTTTGTGGGGTATAGTAACAAGCCAATGTTGCTGGATCTAGTCCATCAAGGATCTGTGATTTGGTTGATATGAAAGCTAATCTCCACCAATATTAATGGAAACCCAACTATCACTTCAGAACTAAGTCTTAGGGAGATGACCAAGGGTTAAAGTATATCAGAGACATGGATATAGCCACACAAATAGGAAGTATCAAAGATAGAGTCTAAGCCAAGTTCTTCCTGACTTGAAATTTGATGCTCTATCCATTAGGTGATACTTCCTCTTTTTTTATATCTGAATTACATGGCAGTAGAGAACAAGCTGACATTTAAATCCAAGTCCTTTAACTCTAGATCCATCAGCCCCAAGTTCAAATCTAGGGCTAATTAAGTCACAACGTCTTATGAGTCCATTCCCTCCTCAGTAAAATAGGTTTGAGGATGATAATGACTGTACTATCTACCTCATTTGATTATTTGTGAGAAAAACATGTTTTGTAAATCTCAGAAGTTCTGTTATTATTATTCCTGACTACATTTGTGGCCTTGGACATCTCTGAGTCTCAGTTTCCTCATCTATAAAATCAAAATGAAAATGGCTTATGTTCAATCTCCTATAATAATAGTTAATATCTATATTATATACAATATAATACATAATATAATATTTTATATATGCTACTTATATAATATACTTATATAACAGTATTGTGTGAATGTGTGTGTGCTCTTATCATGTCCATTTTACAGCTGAGGAAACTATGATGTTCAAATGATGGCACAAGTCTGGCTACCATATTCTCTGGTCAAGAAACTTTAAAGGTTCCATTCCCACCCTCAAATGGATTTTAAGCTCTTTGAGGATGGACCTAATTTCCTTTTTATCTTTGTGTCTCTAGTGCCAGCAGAATACCTTGAAATAAATACTTGTTGGGTTGGGCTGGATGGGACTTTGACTAGATGAATCCAAGGGTCTTTTCCATTTCCAAATTCCAAGATCTTTATGATACTAAACCTAATCTCTCCTGTGGACCACTACTGGATTTGAAGTCAGGAGATCTGAGTTGAAGTGTCCTATTAGTTGCTCTGCAGCTATGTGACTATAGGTAAGACAATTTCCTCTCAGAGTCTCAGTTTTTTCATCTGTAAAATGAGGATAATAATAGTGATGGTGCCCATTTCCCTGGTACATTGTGAGACTCAAATCAGATAATGCATTATAGGGCACTTTGCCAAATCTAAAGCATTATACTAGGAATCTCAAAAGTTTTAGCACTGTTTTAAAGCTTAAAATTGAACTAAGACTTTTGGGACATCTTCTAAATGTCAGTTATTATCCTTGAGTGGCTGCCTATCATTTTGCAAGGCACTAGGGATACAAAAATGAAAACATATTTTTTTTTGCATTCTTCCCAGGGCTTAACCCCATGCTAGGCATGGGAGGACCCATTCAACAGGCACTTAGCAAATGGTTCATTTGGATGGCTTGGCTACTTGTCACTTCCTGTCATGATCAAATCACACGGGCTTTTCATTTCCAAGTCAACGAAATGGGGTCACTTGAAAGGCTTTCTCGGAGGGTCTGTACAGATGAATTATCTAGTGCTGGTTGAGGGAACAGGATTAGATAAATTGGATGGCTTCCCGGTGTTCCAGGAACAAATGTAGATTTATGAAGAATTGCCCAAAATGATGCATATAAATGATATGTACTTGACTCTCTCTCTCTCTCTTTCTTCACACACTCATTTTAATGTCACAGAAGATTAGGGAGAGAAGAGAAATCTTTTGGGCTACATTGAAAAAATACCTACAAGAAGTACCATTATAATAGAGGCATTATGGAGCAGTGTGTTTAAATCCCAGCTCTGATCATTATTGGGTTGGCCTTATATCCCCTCTGAGACTCAGTTCCCTAATTTGGAAAATGGGGGTAATAATTGTACTGCCTATAATATTATCCAAATATATGGCATATAATTACTATATGTGTATATAAGTATTACAAATAATAAAATTTGCAATGAGGTGGTACCCTGAATAGAGTGCTGGGCTTGGATGAGTTTAAAACCATCCTTGGACATTTACCAGCTCTGTGACCTTGGACAAGTCACTTAATCTCTATTATCCTCAGTGGCCTCAACTATAAAATGGGGATAATAGCACCTATTTCCCAGGGCTATTGTGAGGATCAAATGAGATATTTGTAAAGAGCTTAGCACAGTGCCTGCCACAGAGTAGGTGCTAGTTTCCATCCCTAAAAATGAGAACTATTATTTCTATAAACAGCCTAGCCCTAGAAAGAGCAACTCTGACCAAAAAAGACCAGTGATGAGAAGATGAAGATAATGTCAGTAGCTTGCATTGATATAGTGTTTTTTTTGTTGTTGTTGCCCTATATATATATATATGTATATATAAATACACTCATGATTTCATCTACAGAGGAAAGTCCCTGTGTGGGAATTCCTTCCTTCTCTTGATTCCCAAGGCAAGTGTCCTCCTGTTCTGCATTATTATGCAGTTTGTGTACATTGATCTTATTAACTAGAAAATGAGCAGATCTCCAACTTAATTGATATAGCCAGGTGACCTTTAATTATACTCATATTCATGCTGCCTCTTAACCCAGTTCCTACTGGGTTAATTAACTTGTTTGAACAAGTTAAATGCCTGCCCCCTCTCTGAATATAACTGCTAATATCTGTAAATGGGTCAGGATCATTCGGACAATTCAATCAACCTCTCTGAGTCTTGGTTTTCTCATCTGTGAAATGGAGTTAATAACATTGTACTACCTACTCCCAAGGGAGGTTATAAGATAAGCCTTTTTGTAAATCCTGAGGAATTAAAAAAAAAAACCCAAGTACTAGATGATGTCCAAGTCCCTTCCAGCTCTAACTCCTACACTATTTCTCTTTCTTAGATTCTTAATGAATAACCTGTCTTTGGCATTCAACTGGGTGAAAAAATATAAATCTGTCTGTCCATCCCCAAAGAAGCAGACTGTGCAAAGCAAAATGGTGTGTGTGTGTGTGTGTGTGTGTGTGTGTGTGTGTGTGTGTGTGTGTGTACTTACTAACTCCAGGCAAGTCACTTCATCCCAGTTTGCCTTGGTTTCCTCATCTGTAAAATGGGGATAATAAAATTTATCTCACAGGGTTGTTGTATCTAACAAGATGATAATTGTAAAGTTTTTAGTACATAATAAGTGATATATATACATATTTATATATAGCTATCGTTATTTCTGGACTGCCTGTGAATTTCTTTGGTGCTCTTATTTCACATTTCCAGAACTTAAGATTAATAACAGCTCCTGGTTGTAAAGCCCTCTAAGATCTGCAAAGTGCCTTCTTGAGAGCAATAAACATAGGTAGGTAGAACAAGTAGTATTATCTTTATTTTACAGATGAAGGAATTAAGTGATCATGTTCACACAATTCCTGAATATCACAGGCAAGATTTGAACCTGGGTTTTCCCAGCTCCCAGTCCACTCAGTACCACATACTGGACCAAATCACATTACTCAATCATTTGTTGAAATAAATTGAGTTGAATTGCATTGGATTGTGCACCTTCTCCATTAGAGAATTTTCTATTTGCAGGAGAAGATTTTCCCAGTGATTTACACACATTATAATTAGAGAACAATACAAGATCTTTCCTTTCTTGAGGATTCTTCAAATACTTTATTTGGATCTCTCCCTGTTGTTGTGCAGTCATTTAAGTTGTGTTTGACTCTTCATGACCCCATTTAAGGTTTTCTTGACAAAGATATTAGTATCATTTGCATGTCCTTCTCCAGCTCACTTTTTTACAGATTAGAAAATTGAAGCAAAAAGGGTTAAGTGACTTGCCTACGATAAAACAATAAGTGTTTGAAGCTGGATTTGAACTCACAAAGATCTGTCTTCCTTACTCCAAGCCAGCCCAGAATGCAGCCACCTAGCTGCTATGTCTCTATCACAGTTTAAATTGTCTTATGCTTATTTATATATCTGTCACAGTCTGCAAGATCCATGAAAGCAGAGACCAGCTCATTAGCAGTTTCAAAACCTAGCACTATCTTTGGTACATAATAAATGCTCACCAAGCTGAAATGAATTAAAGTTATTATGTAATAATGAGCTTAAACTACAAGCCACTAAGGACCAGGACATAGGGTATAATTGGTGAAGGCTGTTAGTTATTGGGAAAGGACTGTTGGTGGGGTTAGGGTTATCAGAGAAGGTTTTAGGAGGAGAGGAGGAGATGTATCTTTTAAAATAAACATTCTGACGATAGGAGGTAACACCAATGGGAGATATAGGCAAGGTGAGGGATGTGGAAATTAGTCTGTTCAAACACCCATGAAACAGGAATCAAAAAATTGATACACACTCATTTTTCTCTCTTGCTGCTTTGGGTGCATCCCCCTGTATTTTTATGGGTTCCATTTGATCTCTCCCATTCGATGACAGGCTTCTCAAGCAGCCTGGATCTCTCTCTTCTCTGCCTTTTGTGTTCCTCACAAGAATAACAAAGGGATCTTCCCAGAGTGAAGATTAACACATGGGGATCTGACTGGCTTTCAATGGAATCCAAAGATTCTCTCTTCCCATTCTGTCTATCATTCTACCCGCGCCCTTTCCCAGCTCCCACCGACACTCAGACCAACTGGTGTCCATATGTTCTTGCCCTTCTTGTCACTGTAGAGGTGACTTCGGAAAGGAAAAGGGCCAAAGAGCTTTGAGGCAGCTCTAATAGGGATTTCCCAGGAATACAATGTTGGCTTTTGCAAAATGTTCCTTCTGCCTACCCTGTCTGGGACGTTTTCCCATAGACAATCTTCCCACACACAGTAAATAACTCCCTGGGGAGCCAATTGCTTGGCAAGGAGAAGGCTCCATGACTCCATTCTATCTGAGCTCCTCTAACACCATGTTGCCCCACCCACCCCCTCCAAGTGCCTTGTCTTCTCAGTCTAAGAATAATTTCCCCCTTGTTATTGGACTGTTCATGTCATTAACATTTAAAGAAATGTTCTTAACCTTTTCAGCAGTTTCATAAAACTGCAAAATAGAAACCCTAAATATTGTACCCAGGCTCTCAGTTCTCCCATTCCCCCCTCTCCCAGTCTAGCTTGGCTAATCCAAGAAAAAAAGCAGAAAGACTTTGAGAACATATTTTATCCAAATATGTCCTGATTTTTCTCATTCTCATCATTACTATCATTATCACTAACCCTATAATTGTCAACACCACCACTGTCCTCACTATCATTACCACCAACACCACCATGGCCAACAATGTAATTATCACCACCTTCTTCTCCATTGTTGTTCATCCTTCATTTTTTAAGAGAGTCAATGACATCATAAGAGTGATCTCTTAACTTGCTCCATTATTGTCACTATCACTATCATTCCCATCCCAACGCCACTAATCATCAAACCATAATTGTCTCTATTTTCACTATTACCATATCCACACTGTGGTGTAATTGAAAAAATACTGGGTAGAAGGCAGAAGACATGGATTAAAATCCCAACTAAGCCATTTACTAACTTGTATAACCTTGGACAAGTCATTCATCATTTGACCCTAAATTTCCTCATCCATAAAATGGGTTAATCTCAAGATGAACTGAAAGTCCCTTTCACTTCAAAATCTGTGTCTTCAAAATCTCCTATCAATGACCATCACCATGAACAGCATCTCCAAAGAGAATATGTATAAAAAATACTTAGCACAGTGACTAGGACAAATAAGATGCTTACTAAATTGTTGATGTAATGTACTTCATAAATATAAAATATTATATGAGTGTTGGCTATTATTATCATCACCCTAAACATTAATGGTTTGATTTCAACTTGAAAGGAAGTCTTTAGTAGAGTCTCCCAATGGTCTATTCTTGGTACTGGATGGTATAATGTTTTATCAATAACTTGTATAAAGGCATAGATGGCAATTAGAGATGCAGATGACACAAAGCTATGTGGTACACCTGACATGTTGGATGACAAAGTCAACATCCAAAAATATCTTGACAGGCTAGAATATTAAGCTAAATCTAATAAAATGATAGTGTAGAGGGATAAAATGTATAGGTAATAGTTCCTCTGAAATATTGAATGTTTTCCACATTTCATAGTGGATGAAAACTCAATATAAGTCAACAGTGTAATATGGAAGTCAAATCACCTAATGCATTATTAGTTCTCCTTCAGAGAAATACAGCATTCAGGATCAGGCCAATGAGGGTCCCACAGGACTTTGCCCTAATCAGACAACACATAGTATGGTATTCAGTTCTGGGCACCATATTTGAGGAAGGATTTTTATAATTGATTAACAGTCCATAAACTCCATTGGTAGCCAAACAATGCCAAGATGACTAGAAGGAGACAACTTACAGTTTGAGTTGACCTCTTCTTCCCACTATGGGAGATTTATGGGAAGATGAAGAGCATGGATATGTTGTTATCTGCACCATTGAAAGGTATGCCACTTGGTGATATCCCAAATCCTTTAAAATATAAAAATATTGATGAATGGGAGAGAAACCAGAAGAAGATGACTGAAATGGAGGATGGCCTTGAGATTATGGCATAAATGGAACTACCGAGTGAATTGGAGAAGTTTTATATATAAAAGGGTTCAGAAGGCTATAATGTAGAAGGGGTATTGGACTTGATTGCCTTTCCATTCAAGGTCAAAGTCAGGAGGGACAGGGTAGAAACTGCCAAGAAGAAGATTTGAATCTTCTGATGATTTAGGGCTATCCCAGAGTGGAATGGATTACCTTAGGAACCCAGTAATTAGCACAGTGCCTGGCATATAGTAGTAGCCTTTCAGTAAATTCTAGCTGAATTTAAGTGAAAAAGGAAGTCTCTACTTCTTGTGACTTGTATTATCTTAGACAATTCTCTTGGCATCCATATCCTCATCTATAGAATGAGAGGGCTGGACTAAATGACTGCTTTTCCTTTCATTAGAGACTTTCAAGGAAAAAAAAAGGTGGATTTCTACCTGTTAAGTATGTCAGAGCTGGGATTCCTTTAGACTTAGTGCTTGGATTAGGTGGGTGCTGAGGTCTCTTTCAATTCTGAGGGTCCAGTGATTCTCTGATTCTGCTACTACTTTCCCTGTCACCATTACCTCCATCATCAGCTGCAATTTGTTTCATAGCTTTAAATCTTTTCTCTTAGCCTGGCACATACTATATGCTTAAGAAATGCTTCTTTCCTTCCTTACTATTTCATTTGGGTCTCTGGGAAAGAACTAAGCTACTTGCTGAATCTAGAATTTTGTTTTTTCCCTTACCTTACTTTGGGGAGAGTTCTAGAGGCTTATGAACCTGACATCTTTCTAATGCCATTGCAGGAAAATGACCCAGAGGCAGAGTAAAGATGTTGGCTTAGGAGCTTCAATAGCTGAGACCTCTGAAAACCCCTTCCTTACCGATCACAAATTGAATGTTCCTAGGGGACTAAAAATCAAGACAGAGCCAGGGAACCCTCATGCTGGACTCAATTCAAAAGGTACGCCCCCCAAAAGCCAAAATCTGAGAACACTTGGGCTTAGGGGGAAGGCAGAGGGAAGGTCCCAGGACCCATCCCCCTGCCCATCTAGAGTGCAAAGCCTCCAGCAGCAGTGGGAACCTCTAGGCGGGCAAAGGTGCTGGTCTGGAGGGTGTACCTTGTGGGCAGGGCTGTTCCAGGCTCAGAGTGTCAAACACAGGTGGTGGGGAAGCAGCTGGAGAGGGAGCAAAGAGCTGGCAGCCTGGACAGGAGGGCTGACACCATCCATATTGCTCCAGCCTTCCAGAAGGTTTTGGCCTCAGAGCACATCCAGCCTAACCCAGAAGAACTTAATTCCATCAAAAGTCTTCAGAGCTTAGAGAAGTCAGGACCCCCCCCCCACACACACACACACACAACCAGAGTGCTAAGCCTCCAGCAGCAGCAGGAACTTCTGGGCAGGCAAAGGAGTTGGTCTAGAGGGTGTACTTTGTGGGCAGGGCTGTGCCAGGCTCAAAGCAACAAACACAGGTGGTGGGGAAGCAGCTATAGAGGGAGCAAAGAGCTGGCAGCCTGGTCAGAATGGCTGACACCCTCAATATTGCTCCACCCTTCCAGGAGGTTTTGGCCTCAGGGGACATCCAGCCCAACCAAGCTGAACTTAATCTCATCAAAAATCTTCAGAGCTCTGGGAAGCCCAAGCTCCAACACCCCTCCAACACTGACTGCTAGACTTTAATCCAATCAAATGCCTCCGAGGACAGGGAAGATCAAACCCCAACACTCCTCCCCCAGAGACTGCACTGAGAGATCTGACAAAGCTCCAAGAGGGGAGACTGACAGAAAGCCCAAAAACCAAAAAAATGAGAGGAGCAAGAGCACAGACAAATATGAGGAGCAAAAAAGGGGTAAATATGAGCAAACAACAGAAAAAGAAGAAAGAAATTACAATTGACATCTTCTGCACAGGCAACGAACCAAGAACAAACAATACAAAGGAGGAGGCAAGTAATAAAACAGAAATCCCAGCGAATTGGATACAGGCTTTGGAAGAACTCAAAATGCAATTCAAAACACAATTAAAAGAGGCTGAAGACAATTGGGAAAAGAATTTAAAAACTAAGATGAGTCATCTGGAAACAGAAAATAGTGTCTTGAAAGCCAAAATCAACGACCTTGAAAATGAGGCAAAGGAGATGAAAGATGAGGCAAAGAAGATGAAAGAGGAGACAAAGGAGATGAGAGATGAGGTAAAGAGAATGAAAGATGACCTCCAAAGAAAATCAGACCAGAAGGAGAAGGATGACCAAAAAGCCAAGGATGAAATCCAGTCTTTAAGAACCAGAATACAACAACTAGAATTAAGTGACCTCAAAGGCAGCAGGACACTATAAAACAAAACCAAAAGAATGAAAAAATTGAGGAAAATATGAAGCATCTCATTCACAAAACAGAGGATTTAGAAAATTGTTCAAGGAGAGACAATTTAAGAATCACTGGTCTACCAGAAGACCATGACAAAAGAAAAAGCCTGGACATAATACTAAAGGAAATTATTCAAGAAAACTGCCCCAATATTCTAGAATGAGAGGGAAAAGTGGAGATTGAAAGAATCTACAGATCACCTCCTGTACTTAATCCCCAACTGACAATACCCAGGAATGTTATAGCCAAATTCAAGAACTATCAGACCAAAGAAAAGATATTATAAACTGCCAAGAAGAAGTCATTCAGATACCAAGGACCACAGTGAGGATAATGCAGGATCTGGCTGCATCCACACTGAAAGACCAAAAGTCATGGAATATGATATTCCAGAAAGCAAGGGAACTAGGTCTACAATCAAGAATCAACTACCCAGCAAAACTGACTATATTCTTACAGGGGAAAGTATGGTCATTCAACAAAATAGAAAAATTTCAAAAAATTTGTAAAGAAAAGACCAGACCTGAACAGAAAATTTGATGTACAAGCACAGAACTCAAGAGAATCATCAAAAGGTAATTTAAAAGGGGGGAGGGGGAGAAAAAGAAAACAAAAAAAACCACTTTTTTAAGTTAAAAGTTAAAATGATATGTATCCCTATAAGAAAAGAGGTCATTGGTAACTCTTAAAAATTGTTATTTTCAACTGGGCAGCTAGAAGAATTACACTTAGAGGGAACAGTGACAAACTCTATAGGATGAAATGACAAGACATAAATAAGTATATAGACATATGTATGCATAAATACATATACAAGTGTGTATAGATATAGATAGATATAGATATAGATATGCAACTAGAGCTAAAAAAGAGGTTAATACTAAAAGAAATGGGAAAAGAAACAAATGGGGGTAAATTTATATGTCACAAAGAAGCTCATGGCGGGAGGGGGGAGAACATCAACACACTGGAAGGGTAAAGAGGTTAGGGATAGGGAATATTCAACTCTTGCGTGCATTGAAATTGAACCACAGAGGAAGAACAACCCAATCCATTGGGGCAGAGAATAGATTTGGCCTTATAGGGGCAATCTCCTTAATGAATATAGATACAAAAATCCTAAATAGGATACTAGCAAAAAGACTCCAGCAAGTCATCACAAGGGTTATTCACTATGACCAGGTAGGATTCATACCAGGAATGCAAGGATGGTTCAATATTAGGAAAACCATCCACATAATTGACCATATCAACAAGCAAACAAACAAGAACCACATGATTATCTCAATAGACGCAGAAAAACCCTTTGATAAAATACAATACCCATTCCTATTGAAAACACTAGAAAGTATAGGAATAGAAGGGCCTTTCCTAAAAATAATAAACACTATATATCTAAAACCATCAGCAAACATCATCTGCAATGGGGATAAACTAGAAGCCTTCCCAATATGATCAGGAGTGAAACAAGGATGCCCATTATCACCTCTTTTATTGAACATTGTACTAGAAACACCAGCAGTAGCAATTAGAGAAGAAAAAGAAATTGAAGGTATTAAAATGGGCAATGAGGAGACCAAGCTATCACTCTTTGCAGACGATATGATTGTCTACTTAAAGAATCCTACAGAATCAACCAAAAAGCTAGTCAAAATAATCAACAACTTTAGCAAAGTGGCAGGATACAAAATAAACCTGCATAAGTCATCAGTATTCCCATATATCTCTAACCCAGTTTAGCAGCAAGAACTAGAAAGAGAAAATTCCATTTAAAATCACCCTAGACAATATAAAATACTTAGGAATCTATCTGCTGAGACAAACACAGGATCTATTTGAACACAACTACAAAACACTCTCCACACAACTAAAACTAGATCTAAACAATTGGAAAAACATTGATTGCTCATGGGTGGGATGAGCTAAGATAATAAAAATGACAATCCTACCCAAATTAATTTACTTATTTAGTGCCATACCCAATGAACTACCAAAAAACTTTTTTACTGAATTAGAAAAAAAACATAACAAAGTTCATTTGGAAGAACAAAAGATCAAGGATATCCAAAGAAATCATGAAAAAAATGCAAAGGAAGGAGGACTTGCAGTCCCAGATCTCAAACTATTCGATAAAGCAGTGGTCATCAAAACAATTTGGTACTGGCTAAGAGACAGAAAGGAGAATCAGTGGAATAGACTAGGGGTAAATGACCTCAGCAAGACAGTCTATGATAAGCCCAAAGATCCCATTTTTGGAGACCAAAACCCACTATTTGATAAAAACTGCTGGAAAAATTGGAAGACAGTATGGGAGAGATTAGGTTTGGATCAATATCTCACATCTCACACCCTACACCAAGATAAACTCAGAATGGGTGAGTGACCTAAATATAAAGAAGGAAACTATAAGCAAATTAGATGAATACAGAATAGTATATATGTCAGATCTATGGGAAAGGAAAGACTTTAAAGCCAAGCAAGAGACAGAAAAAAAATCACAAAATGTAAAATCAATAATTTTGATTACATCAAATTAAAAAGTTTTTGTACAAACAAAACTAATGCATCCAAAATTGGAAGGGAAGCAACAAATTGGGAAACAATCTTCATAAGAAAAACCTCTGACAAAGGTCTAATTACTCAAATTTATAAAGAGCTAAACCAAAAATCAAGCCATTCTCCAATTGAGAAATGTGCAAGGGACATGAATAGGCAAATTTCCATTAAATAAATCAAAACTATTAAAAAGCACATGAAAAAGTGTTCTAAATCTCTTATAATCAGAGAAATGCAAATCAAAACAACTCTGAGGTATCACCTCACACCTAGCAGATTGGCTAACATGACAGCAAAGGAAAGTAATGAATGCTAGAGGGGATGTGGCAAAGTTGGGACATTAATGCATTGCTGGTGGAGTTGTGAATTGATCCAACCATTCTAGAGGGCAATTTGGAACTATGCCCAAAGGGCGCTAAAAGACTGTCTGCCCTTTAATCCAGCCATAGCACTGCTGAGTTTGTACCCCAAAGAGATAATAAGGAAAAAGACATGTACAAAAATATTCATAGCTGTGCTCTTTGTGGTGGCAAAAAAAATGGAAAATGAAGGGATGCCCTTCAATTGGGAAATGGCGGAACAAATTGTGGTATATGTTGGTGATGGAATACTATTGTGCTCAAAGGAATAATAAAGTGGAAGAATTCCATGGGGACTGGAACAACCTCCAGGAATTGATGCAGAGTGAGAGGAGCAGAACCAGGAAAACATTGTACACAGAGACTGATACACTGTGGTACAATCAAATGTAATGGACTTCTCCATTAGTTGGAATGCAGTGATCCTGAACAACTAGAAGGAATCTAAGAGAAAAACCACTATCCACATTCAGAGGAAACACTATGGGCATAAAAACACCAAAAGAAAACAACTGCTTGAATACATGGATCAAAGGGACATGGTTGGGGATGTAGACTAAATGAATATCCTAGTGCAAACATCAACATGGAAATAGGTTCTGATCAAGGACACAAGCAATACCGAATGAAATTGCACATGGGCTGCAGGAAGAGTGGGTGTAGGGGAGGGAGGGAAATAATGTGATTATTGTAACCAAGAAATGATGTTCTAAATTGACTAAATAAACTGATTCAAATAAAATTCTTAAAAAGAAAAAAAAAAGAAAATGACCCTATCCTTATTCCTCTTTATATATTTTGGCAGAGGAAGAGCAATTGGTTTCCTTCCCCTCTGTATCACCATAAAATTCACTTGTTTGTTTATTGAGAAGGGCAACCTAACTTGGTAGGTTGCTGGACTTGGCATTAGGAAGTACTGAGTTCAAATTCTGCCTCTAACATTTATTTCTGTGGCTCTAAATGGAGGGTGACATTAAGCTTCACTTTCCTCCTACTTGTACTATCTACTTCACAGAATTGTTGTGAGCTTGAATGAATGAATGAATGAGTGAAAAACATTTATCAAGCACTTACTTTGTGTCAACTACTCTGCTAAGCACTCAAAAATATAAATAAGATAATGAGATAGCCCTTACCTTCAAGGAGTTCACAGAATTACATAAAAATACATGTAAGGGAGTGGTAGCCAGGGAAAGGAATTACTACTGTCTGGGAAGTCACAAAGATGTTAAAGGAATAATAGAACCATCTTTCCAGTGCAATAGTAATGGTTATTTGATTACAACTTTCAGAGAAAGGGAGAAGGGCTGGAAAAGACCTTAGAACTTACCTAATTAAACTCATAACCTCAAAAGAATTTCATCTCCAATAAAGATAATAAGTGATAATCCATATTTTTCTTGAAGGTGTCTAATGAAAGAGGAACCCAACAGTCAATCAGCTAGCATCATCAAGCATTTTGCTAATTGCTAAGCACCTAAGGCAAGGAAGAAAAGTTTGTTTGCAGTGGTAGAGCATAAAATGAAGGAAAGGGAAAAGATAGAATGAATATGGAGAACCATTGGTCCCAAGGAGTATAGGGACAAATGACTTAGCTCTTCTCAATCAAGTCATCTGATATAATATATGTAGAGTGCTTTATGAACTTTAAAATTATATATCATTTTTGTTATTATTAATATGGCACTATATATATGAAGTTCCCCTCCAACTCTTTCTCTCCAAACACTTCATCTTTAAAATATCATTTCATAATTCCCTCCATACATGTGATTTAATTTCAAAAACTTTTGCTTAATCACCTTTAAAAGATATTAAGTTGAGAACTTGAAGGGACAATAACAGTCATTTAGTCCAGACCTCTCATTCTATAGATGAAGAAATGGATGCCAAGAGAGTTGTCCAAGATAATACAAGTAGTAAGAAGCAGACACTTCCTTTAACTTAAATCCTAAGACTCTAGATTCAGATTCTACACTCTGTCCTCTGTGACCAGCCCTATTCTCTCCTCTGTTTTAGCAAAGACAAGGGAAGGAGACATTTCCCTAGCTTTCAAGAAGCTCCTATTCTGGCCAAAGAATACAATTTACCAATAGGCAACAATAGGAAAGATGATTAGGTTGTTAGGTTGGTTACCAACACTGACTAGAAACTTAAGAAGGAAAGTAAGCTCTAGGAATTCAAGGAATTTGGGAAATTTTCATAGAGGGGGCAAGATTTGACCTGTACCATGGAGAATGGATTTTATAGCTGGAGAAGGGAGAGATGGCTTTTGATAGGAAGGAAGCAACCAACTTATATGGTCAGGTGACAGCGATGGGACTGGCCCCAACCCTTGCCAGTTGTTGACCACAATGATAATGAACACAGCTGGTATATATCTAGTGGTATAAGGTTTGCAGCTCAGATAATCAACAACCCTGCCAATCCCCAGGCTTCTCCCCTTTTCAGTAGCACTGCCTGAGAATCACTGGCCACAACCCTACTAGATTCTAAGAGGAGCTACCTCTCAGGGAAGAACATCTGAATTGGTGAACCAACCTCTGAATCCCTGGGTATAATGATATCATAGATTTAGAACTGTGAGGACCCTTAGAGATCATTTAGTCCAATCTTTTCATTTTAAAAATAAGGAAATTAAAGCCCAGAGACCAAATTCACCCAAGTAGTCAGTGACAGACTGGATTTGAACCCATACACTTTGACCCTAAATCCTTTACCTTTTTGCCAATTTGCCATGCTGAGTCATGTAGTATTTCAGTAGTAGACAGACTTCTTTGAGTTTTCAGGATTAAATTTTTTCCTTCCCAGGAGGCTATGACATTTTTAGGCTTGTACAACATACACACTTCTCTTGGCTAGGTTTCGACTGGGAGACAGAAGTGTGAAGTGGGGGAGGGGTGACCATGATGAAAAGAGGAGCAAGGAGATCTGGGCTAGCCTACCAAATATATGTGTGTGTACTAAGGGATTTGGGATGTAGGAAATATGTATGTATGCATGTAAATCTGTGTGTATGTGCAATTGTGTGCACTATACACATATATATTTGGAAGGAAGGAAGGAAGGAAGGAAGGAAGGAAGGAAGGAAGGAAGGAAGGAAGGAAGGAAGGAAGGAAGGAAGGAAGGAAGGAAGGAAGGAAGGATTTATTATGTAACTACTATGTACCTGAGCCATATGTGTCCTGGGTATAGAACCAGTAAGTCCTGCACACCAGGAAACATCTACTGAATTGCTTTTTTTCATTGATCTGAGACTTAGAATTAGAGTGAGCTCTGAGCATAGATTCAGGAAGTTTTTTTGTTGTTAAGTCATTTCAGTCTGGTCTGACTCTTCATGATTTCTTGACAGAGGTATTGGAGTGGTTTTCCATTTCCTTCTCCAGCTAATTTTACATATGAGGAAACTTAAGTAAACAGGATTAAGTGACTTGTCGAGGATCATACAGCTAGGGTCTGAGGTCAGATTGAATTTAGGAAAAGGTCTTCCTACTTCAGGCATAGAACTTTATCTACTTTTTTTATCATTTGTCAAGAGCCAGGAAGACCTAGGTTAAAATTCCTGCTGAGTGCTTTTGTGACTGAGCAAATCACATGGTTTCTTTCAGCTTCAGTTTCCCTATCTATAAATTGGGGCTAATAATAGCACCTATCTCACAGGGTTGTTGTGAGGAATAAATAAGACAATATATGTAAAGCAATGTGCAAACTTTTAATATATACAAATATTATCATCAACATCGTTTGGGAAGAGGGGAAGAGGAAGTGGTGGGCGTAGTATTGGAAGTCACATTTTACTCTTGGAAATATTCCCTGAGCTTGTGCATGTTGAAGAGCAGGCTTCTAATTCAAGATAATGTCCATCCTAGATCAGTGCTGCCTCTTCCTCCATCTACCAGTCTTCTGCCTTCTAGGTTCTACAAGGTCTATGATCATATTGGTGGTGCTGAGTCTATTGTATCATATGTGAAGAAGGTGTGAACTTTAAGTTGTTGTTTTTTTAAATAGGAAACCTGTAAAAGTAAGTTTTATTTCTAGGGTATATAGTAATACCTCCCCCACCCATCCAGGACATCCCAGAGTGCCTGGCAATTGGCAACTAAGAGAGACCTTAGGCAAAGTTACTGTGGAGCTCAGTTTCTTCATTAGTAGAATTAATTTGAACTGCATGATGTGAGTTCTGTGAGCCTAAATGCTGGAAGAAACTCTGGAACCAGACACTCCTTTAACTGTGCATGCATCCTGAAGAGGAGTAGCCACTCCTCACACAACTGGGATTATCTGGTTGTCTGGCCCCAGTGAAGCATCAGACACTTTGACTGATACAGGCCAGAGAGAAGAACTTTCCTATTAGCCAAAGTAAAGATTTAAAATGGGAAAATTTCAAGGAGTCAGGAATGCTTACCAGGCTGGGCATCAGCTGATCTGGCTTTATCTCCTGGGAGAGACGTTAATAGAATCATAGATTTAGATCTAGAAGGAATCTCAGAGCTCATCTATTTCAGTACTCTCATTTTATAGATGAGAAAATGGAGACATAGTTTTAGTGACTTGCTCATAGTCATACAAGTAGTAAGAAGCAAAGGTAAGATTTGAACCCACATCTTATGACTCCCAATCCAGCACTCTTTCAAATATATCACATATTTATGATTTAAGGAAAAACAAGGCTTCCTCCATCCCCCAAAAAACTTGTCAATCTACCACAGTGCCTGGATTCTCCCCATTAATGTTTCCTCCTTTTGATTTCATCATTTCCTGGTCAGACTCCTCTCTGACACTAGAACCTTCTTCCATTATG
The DNA here is from genome assembly GCF_027887165.1 of Monodelphis domestica. Classification (NCBI taxonomy): domain Eukaryota; kingdom Metazoa; phylum Chordata; class Mammalia; order Didelphimorphia; family Didelphidae; genus Monodelphis; species Monodelphis domestica. The sequence continues at coordinate 47,084,537 of NC_077227.1, forward strand.
GGAGGGGGTCATGCTCAGTCCCTCTGACCTGAGGAGAAATGAGTCTCTCAGAATTTACCTGCCTGACAAGAATCTAGGTTCACCTGAGGAACCTAGGCACCAAAGGGAAAAACCTATGTGAGGGAATGGAAAATGAACAGGGAACAGAGATTGGAGGGGAGGAGAGGACATGGTGTAACAGATTTTACAGAGACAGGCAAATTAATGCTACTCATCATTGTCACTGAAAAGCACATTCTCTGTGCTCCACATGGAAAAGCTGTAAAAAATAGATTCCAAAATTCTGGAGCATAGTAGGTACTAAATGCATGTTCGTGGATTGATTTACCCTCTCCTGGATATTCAGAACCTTGGACAGTTCACGTAACCTCACTAGTCCTCCATTTCAACTATGAAATGAGTGGAATTGAACCAGAGGATCTCTAAGATTCCTTTCAGCTACACATTTAGGATTCTATGATCATCTCCTACTAATTTTGGACTTCCCTGAACCTTCTATGTTCCTGTAAGAAGGACTCACTTTGTAATAAATCCCCAAGACCCCCACCTCCCTTCTATGGTTTCCACTTTGCCAATAGCAAGCGAGCATTTTCTCATTAGAAGATGAAGTGAAAGACAGATCAATGTCACTGAACCCATTTCCTTTAGGCTCTAGACAAAAGAGTAATCAGACATGGACACAGATTCTAAAATATTGGGGAGAACCCTGCTCCCTACCCCACTAGACAAGGTCTATCCCTAGAGCCCAGAGCAGCCAATCAAAGCCACACTATCTTAGGGCAGAGTTGTCACAGGGCTAAGGAATACCCAGCTAGAAAGCCCACAGACTCTAGTGGGACTGTACTCAAAACGTGGACAGCAGTTAGGTTCGCCTGTGTGAAAGTCAGTCTGACTATGTGCCACTGCCCTCTGCTGGACACTTGGAGATCTACCAGGACCATCCATAGTTTCCCTCCTGGGAACTCTCCAGAGATAGAGATGGTTTTCTCTTATGTCCGGAGCACTGCCAAAGAGAGCCTGGACTTCTGGGGACCGCTCCTAGCCAGCAAGCATGTCCTCAATAAAAATCCATTAAATCTCAGGCCATGTGTTGACTGGGGAATTTATTCTTCCTAGACATCTTAAGGGGCAATTAATAACAGCCTCATTTCTCTGTAGTATTTAAAGGTTTATTAAATCTTTCCCCACAGAAATTGGTAAAATATCATCTCTGTTTTTCAGAAAAGGAAGCTTAGCCTCAGAAACTGCTAAATTTTCTAGGGGCGAAGCAGCTAAGAGAGTCTGGTTTGATGACTTTGGGAGGTAGCATGAGATGCCAGATACTGATCAACTTGAAGAATGAAGATTTGAGTTAAGAACAGTCCCTGCCCTCAAAGAGCTCTCACAGTCTAATAGAGGAGATGATGTACAAATAACTACATATATATATATACATATCTATACACACACACACACACACACACACACACACACACACATATATATATATATATTGATTTCTATTCTAAGAGCTTGAACCATTCCCCAGTCACCCACCCAAAGAAAACAAAGCCCAGGATCACCATAGAGATAATCCTTTCCCATTGGGCCTACATTGTCCATATAAGTCCATATACTCCCCCACAAATTGGCTCAGGCTTCTTCTTGTTCTTGTTCTTCTTCTTCTGTCTCTTCATATATATATATATGTGTGTGTGTGTGTGTGTGTGTGTGTGTGTGTGTGTGTGTGTGTGTATACATACACTTTATATATACAAAGAAGGAAGGTACTAGCAGGGGAGGAAATATTCCAGGAAAATCCCACCAGTATGCCCTACTCAAAGAATGATGATCATAGAATCCTAAATGTGTAGCTGAAAGGAATCTTAAAGATCCTCTGGTTCAACTCTGCTCATTTCATAGATAAGGAAATTGAGGACTAGAAAGGTAAAGTGAACTGCCCTATAGGTAATAAACAAGAGCTGGAATTTGAACTTGGGTCCTATGTCTTCAAATAGAACATTCTTTCCACTCAACCACGCAGATTCCTCTCACAATGGTCCTATGCTAAGGTTTCCCTTTGCTAAGTTGTGGACCAGGCTCTCACTGGAAGATCCAGTTCCAGATGCCTGAAACACTAAAAATCTTTTGTCTCTCAGTCTCCTAACCCTAAAACTCGTGATTCTGCTTTCCCCAAATAAGCTCTGTTTGTCTCCTTGCTTCCATCATTTTTCTGTACAATAGTTAAATTAGTAGCCCCAAAGCTTTACTAGACACTGAAGAAACATTTATTAAACCTTTAATAGAGCACCTACTGTGTACCAAGCACTCTGCTAAGCCCTCTACAAATATTATCTCATTTGATCTTCACTGCAACCTTGAAAGGTAGGCAATATAATTGTCCCTATTTTACAATTGAGGAAACTAAAGCAAACAGAAGTTAAGTAACTTGTTCAAAGTTATATAGCTATTAAGTGTCTGAAGTCAGATTTGATCTCAGGTCTTCCTAACTCCAGAACTAGGACTCTCTCCCCTGCACCACCTAGCACATAAGGACTTACAGTAGCTCCTAAATAAGCAACTGGTTTGAGTTCTACTTTCCCCCTAAATTTCTGTACCAACTTGTATCATTTTGTGGTTTGAACTTCCTTAGAGAGGAAATGAATTTGTAGTGAACAAGGAGGAACCTCCAATATTCAAGGGAGTCCACTTCCACCCCAGTGACAAATATAAGTCTTTTATGATTTCAATTCTAAGAGCTTGAACTATTCCCCACCCATCCACTCAAAGGAAATGAAGCCCAGGATCACCAGAGAGATAACCCTTTCCCACTGGACCAACACTATCCATATAAGTCCTTCCCCACGTATTGGCTCAGTCTCTTCTTCTTCCTCTAATTCTAGAACCACATTACGTAACCACCTTCTCCCCACATTGCCCAGGAATGCCCTCTTTTCTCTTCCCAAAGGTAGATTTTGAACACTTGAACTTGGCATTATTAGAGAGGCAATTCCAAGTCTCTAGAAAGTTGGTTTCTAGTGAATCAAAGATTTATGTGTGTACAGAGTGTTTCATTATATCACCTTATGGAAATTCCCCATGTGAAAAGGCCAAGGAGCCTACTTCTTAGAGTTCTTTATTGATGCATAATATAAGTGACTTGGAAAGGCTTGAACATATGTAAACCTTCTGTAACTGGTTCCAGTCTGCTAACCATGTAGTTAGGAGAATCCTTTTTCATTTGGCTGCATAGCTGAAACTGGAAACATAATCAAAACAGCTTTTGTCAACCCTGGTCTGATCCCTTTGGTCATTTTCTCTCTGGCTCTGTGCTCCTGTGGGATCTTTTTGATGGGAATTTGGAGAGAGATAATGCTATGAGGAAAGAGACCACCACATACCCTTGGATACAGACCTGAGTTATTTGACTACATTGGTTTTATTCCCCATTAGTTGAAGGGAGATTGGTATCCTGTGGTCTGTCCTAGAATCTATTCTGCACCTCACTGACCATTAATGTCCTCAGGAGTAGACAATGACCTTCCAGACCCAGCCTGGCAGTAGCCAGGATGAGGACTCTCCAGTAGTCCTACCACATCTGGATTTGAACTCTGGTGGTATTGATTATGGAGAACCTATGTTATAGAGGAACTATGCTGGAGGAAAGCTAGTTTCACCAGAGACCAAAGTGGAGTAGGAGATCGTGCCCTGGGTTTGTTCAGGTAAGGTGTTGGCACATTTGTTCTTCCTACATCTTTTAATATCTCTCTGTAAAATCTAATTGATCAAGTGATTAAGTGGACTTGGGGTGCTAGTCAGCCTCATCTAACATTGAGGAGAACTTGGTTTATGGGAGCTTGAAATGATGACAGTAGAGAGCTTTCCAAACCCTTCATAGCCCCTTGGAAATTTGACCCTAATTATAGTTCCAGAGAATTATAGCTACATAATTACAGATTGTCTTTTTAATATATAATATTTTATATAACATTATATATAATATGTATATTTATTTTTATTACATATAAAATATTTTAACATTCATTTTCTAAAATTTAGAGTTCCAAATTCTCTGCTTTCCTCCCTCCCTTCATGACTCCCTGAGACAGGCAACAATTTTATATAGGTTATGTATATATTTCCACATTTGTCTTATAGAAGAAAACACATAAAAAAAAACAACATGGAGGACAGGTAGGTGGCTCAATGGATTGAGAGCCAGGCCTAGAAATGGGCAATCCTGGAGTTCAAATCTGGATTCAGGCACTTCCTAGCTGTATGACCCTAAACAAGTCACTTAACCCCCATTGCCTAGCCCTTTCCACTCTTCCGCCTTGGGACCAATACCAATATACAGTATTGATTCTAAGATGAAAGGTAAGGGTTAAAAAAAACACGAAAAAAATAGAATGAAAAATAGTATGCTTTGATTTGCATTCAGACTCTATCAGTCCTTTCTCTGTAGGTAGATGACATTTTTCATCATGAGTCCTTTGAAATTGTCTGGTATCATTGTTTTGCTGAGAACAGTTAAGTTGTCCCAATTTTCTTATATTCCCTCCAACATTTATCATTTGCCTTTTCTGTCCTATTAGCTAATTTGGTAAGCATGAGGTGGTACCTCAGAGTTGTTTTGATTTTCATTTATCTAATCAAGAGTTATTTAGGGCATTTTTCATATGACTATAGATAAGTTTAATTTTGTCTGAAAACTGCCTGTTTATATCCTTTTATCAACTGGGGAATGACTTGTGTTCTTATAAATTAAACTTGCTGGAAAAATTTCCCCCCAGCTTTTTGCTTTTCTTTTAATCCTGGTTGCACTGATTTTGTTTGTACAATTTTTTAAATTTAATATAATCAAAATCATCTATTTTATATTTTATAATATTCTCTGTCTCTTGTTTGGCCATAAATTTTTCCCTTATCCACTGATCTGATAGATAAACTCTTACATGCTCCTCTGATTTATTTATGTTAGCATCTTTTATGTCTAAGTCATGTAATTATTTTAACCTTATTTTTACATATGATGTGAGATGATGGTTTATACCTAGTTACTGCTATGTTGTTTTCCAGTTTTCCTAGAAGTTTTTGTCAAATTGTGAATTCTTCTCCCAAAAGCTGGGATCTTTGGGCTTATCAAACTCTAGATTATTAGGATCATTTATAACTGTGTACTATGTACATAATCTATTCCACTTATCAATCACTCTATTTCTTAGCCCATACCAGACTGTTTTGATGATTACTACTTTACAATACAGTTTGAGACCTGTACAGATGGGCCACCTTCACTCATATTTTTCTTTCATTAATTACTTTGATAGTCTTAACCTTTTGTTCTTCCAGATGAATTTTGCTATTTTTTTTGTTGTCAAAATAATAATTTTGATAGTTTGGCATAGCACTGAAGAGTAAATTAATTTAGGTAGTATTGCCATTTTTATTTTATTGCCTCAGCCTACTCAGCAGCATGAATATTTTTCAGATCATTTTGATATAACTTTATTTGTGTAAAAAGGGTTTTGTAAGGGGCAGCTGGGTGGCTCAGTGGATTGAGAGCCAGGCCTAGAGATGGGAGGTCCTAGGTTCAAATCTGGCCTCAGCCACTTCCCAGCTGTGTGACCCTGGGCAAGTTACTTGACCCCCATTGCCTAGCCCTTACCACTCTTCTGCCTTGGAACCAATACACAGTATTTATTGACTTTATCCACTGTGCCATCTAACTGCCTGGACTATATGAATGGATATTGTATTTTGTTAAAGGTTTTTCTAGCAACTATTGAAATAATCACATGATTTCTATTGGTTTTATTACTGATATAATCAAATATACCCAAGATTTATATAGTCAAATTTTCCTAATAATGGACTAGCCCTGTACTTCTGTTCACAGTGCATGATCCTGGTGATATATTGCTATCATATCCTTTCTAGTATTTAAATATTTTAATAGCAGTATTCATTAGGAAAACTAATCTATAGTTTTCTTCCTCTGTTTTTGGTCTTCCTTGTTTAGATATTAGCACCATATTTGTCTCATAAAAGGTAGTTAGTAAGACTCCTTCTTTGTCTATTTTTCCAAATAGTTTATATAGCATTCGAATTAACTGTTCTTTGAATGTTTGGTGGAATTTACCTTTGAATACGTCTGGTCCTGGGCATTTTTTCTTATGGGGTTCATTGATGACTTGTTCAATCTTTTTCTAAAGTGGGATTATTTAAGTTTTTTGTTTTCTCTTCTGTTAATTTGAGTAATCTATATTTTTGTAAATACTCATCTATTTAACTTAGATTGTCAGATTTATTGGAGTTTAATTGTGCAAAACAACATCTAATAGTTGCTTTAATATCCTCTTCATTAGCAACAAACTTAACTTTTTAAAATTTCTAATAGTGGTAATTTGGATTTCTTCTTTATTTTTTTAAATTAAATTAACCAATGATTTATCTATGTTATTGTTTTTTCATAAAACCAGCTCTTTGTCTTATTCATTAGTTCAATTGTTTTCTTACTTTCAATTTTATTAACTTCTTTGATTTTCAAAATTTCCAATTTGGTGTTTAATTAGGAATTTTTAATTTGTTCTTTTTCTTGTGTCTTAGTTGTATGCCAAATTCATCAGTCTGGTTCTCTTTAATAAAATTATTAATTGTTTCTATGACGTATTCTTTGGCCCACTCATTCTTTAGGATTAGATTAGTTTCCAATTAATTTTAATCTATCTTTCTTTAATGTAATTGTATTCTATTACATCCTAAAAATAATACATTTAATATTTATATTTTTCTGAATTTTGTTATTGAGCTTTTATGTCCTAAAATATTATCAGTTTTTTGTAGGTGTCATGTATCACTGAGAAAAAAGAAATATTCCTTTCTGTTCCCATTCCATTTTCTTTAAAATTCTATGATATCTAACTTTTCTAAAATCTTATTTGCCTCCCTAACTTCTTTCTTTTTTGTTTTTTGGTTGAATTTATTTAGTTCTGAGAGGGGAAAGTTGAGGCCACCTACTAGTAAAGTTTTACTGTATATTTTCTCCTGGAGCGCATTTAACTTCTCTTTTAAAAATGTGAATGTTACAATTTTTGGTGCATATGTGTTTAACACTGATATTATTTTTTTCTATGGTATCTTTTATCAAGAGGTAATTTCTTTAATCAGATCTATTTTGGCTTTTGCTTTGTCTGAGATCATGCTTGCTTCTTTTTTCTTTTTTTCTTTTACTGAAGCTTTTTGCTTTTTTTCCTTTTACTGAAGCATAATAAATTCTATTCCAATCCCTTACCTGTACTCTGTGTCTTCCTTGTTTAAATGTGTTTCTTGTTGGGGGAAAAATGTATTGTAGAGCTCCTGTTTTTAATCTACTCTGTTACCCTCTTGTTTTATAGGTGAGTTCATCCCATTCCCATTCATAGTTATGATTACCATGTATTTTTCTTTATCCTGCTTCCTGTGTTTATCCTTCTCTCTTCTTTCACCCTATCACACAATAATTTTTATGGTGGTATTGAAGACATATGAGAGCAGAGAGGAGACATGTAGGCAAATTGGGAACTTATGGCATTGTTCCAAGTAAGAAGTCATGAATATCCCAATTAAGGATGGGAAATGATCAGAAAGATATAAGGAAGCCTCAATAGAACATGGTCACTGACAAGCCTGGAGAATCCTCCCAATACAAATGCTGTCTTCTGTCAGCTATCTGATCCTTAGTAGTCCTCCCGAAACTTCTTTGTGAGATCTTCTTTTCCTAGAGAGATCTATCCAATAAAATTCTAGGTTCTGTATTAGAAGGGACTGAGTGTGTGCAGTAGGAGGTGTGGAGTAGAGAACAGAGGAAACAATCTTCTGAGATATGCAGGACTGGGCATCTGGGGCTCCCACCACTACTTTCCCCATATTATTTTTTTTTTCAAATTATCCCAATGATGGACACTGTCCTTAAACATAAATAGGTACACATGAAACTAGTGTCAAAAGAAGAAGTGACAGAAGTTTGCTATTTCACAGATGCAGCATCTCCCTGTTATTTCCTTCTCAGTCATATCCTGGTTTTCATTGGTTTTGTGAAAAGGAGACACAGACAAGCATGTGATCCCCTTTCCCCCTTCCCCAGAAGCCTTTAGCTTTCCTGTCAAAATTCATTCTTGCAAAACAATGAGCAGCTGGAAAATACTAGTGACAAGCCATTTTCCCAAGCTTGGCTGGATGAACCACAGGAAAAAAATACACACTTCTCCCTTTTTCTCTCTTCTCCTCTCCTCTCCCCTTCTCTCCTCTCTTCTCTCTTCTCTTTCTTCCCCTCTAACTCTCTCTTTCTCTCCTCTCTCTGGGTTTCTGTCCAGCTCTGTCTATCTGCCTCTCTAATTTCAGGAAATCTGGTTTAGGTGATACTTAAAATGAAACTACCCTCAATTAGTATATATGGAGCAATTCATTTGCTCTTAACACTTGCTGTGCACTGTGGGGAGGGGAGGAAAAGGAAAAAGAACAAATATACTTCCCATTTTTGTAGCTGCATTAGTGACACACATATGACCAAACAATCATTGAAGAATTATTGAATGTTGACTAGATGTTCAGGGTTAAGGGAAGAGAGTAAGAAATGAGAGGAAGTAGTAGATGGAGGCAGTCATTAAAATCAGGAAAAAGTGGATTTAAGTCCTGCCTTGGATATATACTTGCTGTGTGATAGGTCATGTCACCTGATTTCTTGATCCCCCAGAATAACAATATTTTAGAGGAAGGAGTCTCCACATCAGGAATTCCCCATATTGATGAAGTCATAGGTCTTGACATTCTATCACAGCAAAATAAGAGAGTAAAAAAAAATTACCCTTTGCTACTTGGTCCCATTGACCTCTGTTCAATCCACCCTGCATCAAAAGCTACCAAAATCATCTTTCTAAGATACGCTTGACCATGGACATTTCCACCTCCCAAAAAAACTTTCAGTGACTCCCAATTGCCTAAAAAATAAAATATAAACCAAACAGCCTGGCTTTTTAAATTCTCCTCACTTTGACTCCAACTATATTTCTAATTCCCTTCACACACTCTACATTCTGTCTGTTGCCTATATATGTAAAAATGGAGACTTGAATCCAGAACTTCAATCCCCAGAAGTCCTTGCTTCACTTCCCCAGAATGCTTTGTAATATCACTGAATTCTCACCTGGGCCAAGATTGAGATGGGGTATTTAACCTGATTGGAAATGCTTCTGGGCTCTCTTCTCTTCCTATCTGTGCTGGCAAGCAGATTCATCTCATGATGTGAGTGAAATTGAATTGGGCCTCTTGGCCCACCTGGCACATGCCTTTCTTACTTGTATGTTTCTTACATTCTCAACCTTTAATAAACCTCTAAAAATATCATACTCCTTTGTTGTAATTAAAATAGTGTATGGCATAAATTGTGATAGATAAAATGAGAGGGTGAGTAAATTTGACCACAGAAAATATGTTTCACTACAGTGTCTTGGTTTTTAAATCAAATATAAGGTGGTCGCCAGGGAATATATTCCCAAATTATGAATATGTCCAAATCAACTGGGTTTTTTAGAGAATTTAATTAATAATACAATGAGGAATTAAAGAAAAGGAGGAGAGAGAAAAGGAATTCATGAGAAAAAAATAGGTTGGCCAGGGCAGGCCTGGCCAACCCAGGCCTAAGCCTTAAGAGAGAAACCAGTCAGTTATCACTCACCATAAGATTTGTCTTAAGCAAGGATGTCTGGGGAACAGAATCTCCCCAGAGGGAGTTCCAGCCAGAGTCAGCCTCCCAAGGGACTTCTTCTCAAGAGATCTTCAAAGGGCCTCCTCCAAAAGGATCTATCTCCAAGGATCTATCTCCAAGGATCCAAGGATCTCCAAGCCTCTCCAAGCCTCCAAGGATCCCTTTCTCAAGAGATTCCTTTTCTTATATAGGAGGTTTTTTCCTATATCACCTCCCCTAAGTTCTTCCATCTACCAATCACCATAGATGTTTTCTAAAAGACAGCCCATCTGAATTCCTGCTAAGTTGACTAACCTCAGTAAGTCTGAACCAGAGAAAATGCTGCTGTGTCGACTAATCCCCTCAGTAATTCTGAACCAGAGAAAACACAGCTGAGTCGACTAATCTCATTAAGAGAAAACTTGCCTGACCCTTTTAGGTACCTAGCATCCCATTGTATCAATTCTAAAAAACAGGCATGGCTCAAAGAACTCCTTGCCTCATCATAAGCATGGGTCCAAGTACTTTCATTGTTTAGCAAGGAGTTTTCTCCTCTAAAGCAGTCTTAAGTACGGGTGGAGTAGAGGTCCTCCCATTTCTGATCCTGGCGAGTTCTCACATCAAAATGGGGAAAGTTTCCTGTAGGGAATTTGTTCCAATGGAGGATTCCTCAATTTGTAAATTTTTAACATTCACAAATCTGAGAAATTTCAAGATTTACACCTTGCAGAGAAAAACTAATTTCTTCCTCCCTCAGTTTCCCTAAATTTTAATCTTTACATATAGGACAGTCAATTCCCCATTTTTGTGCCCTTGCCTAGAATTCCCTCACTCCTCACCTTTTGCTCCTTCAGAAATCTCCCTAATGGTTTCATTTTTGCTTTTGTATCCCCAGTTTTGAGAAATGCAACACATTCATGTTGTTTAGTCATTTCAGTCACGTCTGACTTTTCTTGACCCCATTTAGGGTTTCTTGGCAAAGATACTGGAGTGGTTTGCCTTTCCTTCTCTAGCTCATTTGACAGTTGAGGAAACTGAGGCAAATAGGATTAAATTACTTACCCAGAGTTATACAACTAGTAAATATCTGAGGCCAGATTTAAATAGGAAAATGAACCTTGCTGATTCCAGACCTGACACTCTGTCCACTGTGACACACTAAGAGGTGCTTAACAAATGTAAGTGGACTTGAATTAAACTGACCTTATGTGGCTAATGCATCCCTGTAACTCAGCCTAGAAAGTATCATCCCATTGAGTCATGTGTAACTAAGGTCCACATCAAGTGTAAACCAAGAAGCAAACCAAATAATCTTTAGGATGTTCCTTTTGATGATTCCCCACATCCAGTGACTGAGGCTTAACTGGATTTGAACATTCTCAAGAGGGAAGAAGCCAAGACCCCGGAGGTCTCTCATAGACCTAAGGTCGGATGAGCCCCCATATCTGAGCTGAATTCTAGATCTGCCTGGAGGATGTGTTCTTGCTGTCAGACACAGACATTGCTGCCTAGAAAATACTCTCTGTGTCTTCAGGATTCTGCCACGGTTTGGAAAGCCTGGCAATAGACCTGATCCTCCTCCTCTGTGATAAGCAACTCTCAAGATTCCATATTAGCTTACCCTGTTTTCGGAAGGGTCCAATAGCTCCAAAAAAATAAGTATGGCTGGGAATGGTGGCCCACATCTAGAATCCCTACTATCAGGGAAACTGAGGCTTTTTTGACAGTCTTAATTAAATCAACCAATAAGCATTTATTAAGTGTCTATACCATACTATCTGATGGGGATGCAAACCAAAATCAAAGAGCCTCTGGCTTCACAAAACTTATATTCTACTAGGGAAGACAACTTGTACAGACATATTATGACTATGTTACCATTGCTTCTGGAAATGTCACTAAAATGTTATTTGTCTTCACTCACTATCCCTGTGATTCTCTAGACCAGAATACCCTTCCCTAGCTACTCTCCCCACCGTGTTGTCTTTCCTTGTTAAAATGCAAATTCTTTGAGGCCAGGGATTCTGTCCCTATCTCTCTCTGTCTCTCTGTCTGTCTCTCTCAAATTTATATCCCTAGTATTTATCACAGTACCTGACACACAGTTAATGCTCAACAAATGCTTAGTAAGGAGACAACTTGGTGGCTCAGTGAATTGAGAGCTATGCCTAGTGATGGAAGGTCCCAGGTTCAAATCTGAGCTCAGACACTTCCTAGCTGGGTGACCCCGGGGCAAATCACTTACCCCCCCCCCCCCCCCCGCCCCATTGGCTAACCCTTACTGCTCTCCTACCTTAGAACCAACACACAGTATTGATTCTAAGACAAGGTAAGGGTTTAAAAAATGCTTTGTTACCTTTCATTCATTTATGGCCCCACACTCTACATAAAGGATATCTTCAGCTGACTTTTCTGATTTATACAAATGGCTCTTTTCCACTTTAGGTCAGCATGTGTTATTTGCCTCCTCTCTCCCCTAGTGTCTGGATGATGTGGGTTCCTTGGTAATTGTGCCTCCTACCACCAAGCCTTTAGAGCAACTGGACTTGGTTTTACACATTACCCCCAGGCTACTTATTTAAAGTTTTCCAAAATGGCAGAGAATGAAGAAGAGCCATAGATCTTGATATTTATCAACCTCATCCCCACTCCCCATGAGAAGTCCTAAAGCCTCAGGGGGAAAAAGGACAAATCTTTGTTTCCTTATTATCCCACCACATTTTTCCATCTTGTTCATCAGAATATTTTGAGAGATTTTATCAGATCCCTCACTGAAATCCAGATTATGGTTTAGACAACCCCGTCTAGTAACCCTGCTAAGAAAAGAAGTGAAGTGGATATTATATGACATGATAAATCCTTGCTGGTTCTTACTGATCGCTCTTTCCTTCACTAATCAATGTATTCACAAACCATTGCTTTAATTACATTTAAAAGGCTTTTTTTTTTCTAGGCATCAAAGGAAAGCTCACCTGCATATTGTTAAAAGAATCCATCCTCTCTCCTTGCTGAAAATTGGGCTAATATTTGTCTTTCTCTGGTATTACAATTTTAAAAAATTACTAATGATGCATTCCTTCCATTTTTTAGTTTAATCATTCATGAGTTTTTTTTCACAACATGATGAATATGGAAATATGTATTATATGATAGCACATGTATAGCATATCAGATTACTTGCTGCCTCCAGGAAGTGGGAAGGGAGGGGAGGAATTTGGATTGCAAAATGTCATAAAATGAATGTTTAAATTGTTTTTATATACAATTTGGGGAAAATACAATAAAAAAAACTTTTAAAGATTATTGACATAGGTTTGCAGACCCAATTTGCAAGTTCTGTCAAAATCAAGGCACCTAGAGTGATCTGAGAAAAATTAGGAGTCTTTAAATTTAAGAAAATAATTATGTCCTCATTTATCTTGTGTTTTACTTATTTATCATTTTTGTTCTATCTTCTCAGTCTGAAGATCCTTCCACTTAGGAAAGAGAAAACAGAAGCAAAATAGAGATGTAGTAGTTTTTCTTTCAGTCAACTATTCTGAGCCCTGAATGATGAATAGAGTTCTAATAAGAAATGAAGAAGAAGAGGCTGTGCAAATAGAATGGGCAAAGACATAGAGATGGGAAAGGGCAAGCCTTGTTTAGGAGTTAGTAAGGAAGTTTGGCCAAAACATAAAGTCAGAGTGTGAAGACAGTCAGAAGTAAGGCTCAGCAAATAGATTTGTGACAAATCATTTAGAGCCTTGAACATTAGGCAATTTTTTTTTTAATTTTATGTAGTATGAATTAGAGGAATCATTGAAGGTTGTTGAGCAGTAGAATAATAATATAAAAGGGATCATCAAAGACCAGAACCACAGAACATATAGCAAAGGAACTATGAAGAAGAATTGGAGCAAAAAGTGCCATCAAAGAAATGCAGAATTGAAAAAGGAGGGGAATTAGCCATGTAGTGAGAATGTAGTATAAGTTTAAATAGCTCATTGTCAAGAAAAATAAGGAAGACTCCTTGCCCACTGGGTGGCCCCCATAGGACAATATTGTGAGAAGGTATGAACAGACAGGGATAGATTGTGATGTGCATTGAAGTAGAGAACATCCACATGAGGAAATCACAGATACATTTGAGTATCTAAGTGAAAACTTTAGAGCTGAATGGAACCTTGGTGATGATCCAGTCAAACCTCCCTCATTTTTCACCTGAAAAAGCAGAAGTTTAGAGAGATGAAAAGACTTATCCAGGTCCTAGGATCAAAGGATCTTAGGTTTAGAACTTTAAGGGATCTTAGATGCCCTGGAGTCCAACCCCACCCAATTTTACAAATGAAGAAACTGAGGCACAGAGAGATTTAAGGGTTACACAGCTGATAAAAATCTGACCCAAGTTTTTAAATTTTATCGCAAATTCATTTCTTTCCTGTTACCTTTTAGGTCACATAGCTAGTTAGTGATGGAGCTAAAGTTAGGACCCAAAATCTGCAATCGTACAGTACTGAAAGGATGACCTTCATTCTGTAATAATTAAAAATGGGTTTGACAAATATAAGAATTAAAAAAAATATTGTGATTGCCATTTATAAAATTAAATCTTAAGTCACGAGGCTATTAGCAGCTTCAGTAGCTTTATTACAGCAAGGTAGAGATAGTAAAGAGGGTAATGTAGGAAGGTGATAAGGGAAATGTCTAGCCTACTACTCTGTCTACTCTGAAGAAATCTAGTTTGTTCCTCAACAAAGATCTAAGCTCTGGCCAGAGGAGTAGAAGAGTCTCAGCCTCCAAAGCAGAAGTCTTCCAATGCAGAAAAAGTGTCATGCAGAAGAATCCAATGCAGAGACACCAACACAGAGATCCTCCCTCAGCAAGAGCCACCAGCTCAGGAGAAGCAGAAGTGACCCAGAAGGCTCTTGGCTGGCTTTTATAAGCAGTTTTCTCCACCTCACTTCCTGTCTCTCTGGTTCCTCTTTCCTTTCACTGTGGGCTGATCTATCACATCTCAGGAGCCAATCAAAGTCTCTCAATTTGCCTAGCACTGCCCAGAGGTCAGTATCTGTGGAATCTACCTCCCATACTCTGAGGGTGTGAACTCTTATCAAAAGGATTCACAAGTTCCTGACTGATTAAGTTAAAAGGGTGGAGCACACCAAGTACTTGAATAAGTTAAGATTAAAAAAAAAATTCCCTTTCACAATTCTAACATTGCAGAAGTTGGTGAATGAAACCATATTCCCTTTCTTGATTGCCTTCATGATTTTATAGTCTTTGATCATCTCCCCTCAAGCTCTCATCTTTCAAGTTCATAGAAGTCTTATCTTTTTCTCTGTTCTCTCACTCATCCCTCCATTACAGTGATCCTTTTAGCTGGATCTGTCTAGTTCCATCATATCTCCCTTGGAGAATAACATCCAGGCAGGCTTCTCCAGATGGAGCTGTCTCTCTCTGTAGATATTACTCAGTTTATACATGAATTAAAGTTAAATCTAGCTTTCTCCTCAATGCAGGAAGCAAGGAAAACTCATCCAGAAGAAAATTATGTCTCTCTAGGGATTACCAAGAGAATGAGAAGACCTATGGGACAAGAATAGAATAAAGAAGAAATAAGGTTTCTTGGGCTGATGAGGATGGAAATTTTTCTTAATGCACAGAAGAGAACAAAAGTAAACTCAGAAAGAAGAATAAACAAGCAGGATAGTTTTGAAAGTAACAAGTGGATATAGACAACTAACATAATCATCCCCCAATCAATTAATAGTCAATGGATTTGGACAGTTTTCAAAAGAAGAAAGACAGATTTATAATGATAAAAATGATTCAAATACTACTAATAAGAGAGCTATAGACCGTGAGATTTTACCTCATGTCCATCAAATTGACAAAGATGACAAAAGATGGGAAGAATTGATGTTGGAGAAATTGTAAAAGACAGGACATCAGTGCATTGTTGGCATTGTTGGTAGAACTATAAATTTGTATAAACATTTTGCAAAGCAATTTAGAATAACGCTAATAAAGTGAATAAAATTTCCATTTCCTTTGATACATAAATTCCACCACTATATTTATAGTTCAAGGAGGTAAGAAATCCTCCTATTTACCAAAATATTTATTGCAACTATTTTTTTGTAATAGCGAAGAATTGGGAAACAAAGAAAATATCCATTTTGTTTGGAGAATGGCAAAATAAATCATGGCACCTGAATGTAATGATTAAATCATTTTAAAAACCAACAAGCAGTATGACATAAAGGGATATTTCTGACTTCCTACATAACCTTTCTTTGGGGTTCTATGGTATGTATTCTACTTTTTATTTTGAGGTGCTATTTTTTTCAACCTATTAGAGGTATTGAAGTCTCTCTCTAGATCATAAGCTCCCTGAGGGCAAGGACCCTGTCTTCCCCATCAGACACGAATCTAAAGAGATCTGGGTCTTTGTCTTCCCCATGTGATCACCATTAGAACAGAAATTCCCCAAGAACTGAGGCCATATTCTCCTTCAGCCTACACCTTCCTGAAATAATCAGAGTTCCTTGAGGGCAGAAGACTTGCTTCTGTCAGAAAGAGGGCTATCCAAGAATAGGGTCCATTTCTCTTTCATTATAGCATGAGTCTCCTGAGGGCATGACACCATCCCTTCTTCATCAGACTCATAGGGAAGAGGACTTCTGAAGGGTAAAGATTGCATCTCCTCCCTCGCCCCTTTCCCAGTCCCAGTCCCAACCCCCCAAAGCAATAAGACCCTGCACCCAACTGACCTTTGGCCAAAGGTGCTGACGCTCATTTTGGAAATCAGTCTCTATAAGCAATGCTTGTTCCCAGTCAGCATCTGGGTTCCAGATGACCATTTTCCCAGATGGTTGAGATTGCACTGTTGAAAATGCATTATGCTATTCCATCCTGCCATATTCCTAACCTTCCTGCATTAACCCTCCATCTATGCAGCAGTTCCAATTTCAGGTCAGCTACCAATGTAATTAATGTGCTGTTTAATTTGTTTTCCTAGAGCCATGATCACTCTGAGGTATCTCAAAGCTCCTTACATCAATTATTTGGAAAAGCGTGCAGAGTGCAAACTTATGATGGGAGCCTCTATACAGATCCCCAAACACTGAGATATTAAAAGCACCTAGAGCTGCTTCTTGGCTCATTTGCATAACCAAATTCTCAGGTTACAGGGCCTTTCACTTGATTGAATAATGGGTTAATGTAATCCTCCATTTAATTAAATTCAGATTATTTCTTTTAAACAGAGCACGGTTGCCACCCTCTATCTGGATCAGTTTTGATTGCATTCAGTGGTTATCTTAGGGTTATGTGGAGAGCAGAGAGGAGAATTTACTTCTAAAAGTTGTCCCTTAAAGGGATAAAAACTCTATAAGGCAGAAAAGAAGCAGACCCAAGGTCCTCCATGATCATGGGAGACAAATATGGCTTTATTTCATACTGAGAAGCTACATAGGATGGGGCTAGTGGGACCTGAATAACGGCTATCTGCCACCAAACCAGACCCTTCCCAGACAGTGAAAAGGTTTCTTCCACTAGGGAGGATAACAAAAAGAACTTTGATTCTAAAATCAGAGGACCTGGGTTCCAATCTTGATTCTACTGCTTACTCCCCATCTGGCCTTGGGCAAGTCACTTACCTTCTCCAGGTCTCAATTTCCTCATGTCTAAAATAAGAGTTAGAAGAGATGTTCTTGGGTTCCGTTTAGTTCTGGGTCTATGATTCTGTCATGCTTTTTGCTGTCATGATTGCTGTCATTCTCTGGGAAACACTGATGCTCTGAACCCAGACCTACAGAATCCAAGCTCCAATTCCTGCCATGGGAGAATTAATAATCCACTCAGTCTGGGGACTGATTAGTGAGATCTGGACGAAGGGCGCCATCCTCATTCACCAAGGATGGCATAATGAGCTGATAAGGAGGAGCAAAATGGAGCCCTGCAAAATCAGCCCTGGTGGGAGACTTCTATTGATTACCTTTTCCCACCTCAGAGGCACTCATTTTCACTAGATGAAATATCGGGCAATATGAAGGTTTCTATAGAGACCCAAACTCCTTTAGCTTGCCTCCACAGACTGGCTCCATCTTGCTTTTCCAGCCCCATCCTCACTTCACATTAATCTCCTTCTTTCATTTTGGGTGCCAACCAGACTATCCTTAATACTAATTCCCTACAGAGGGGCATAGTTAAAAAAAAAAAAGAGTGCTGGTCATGGAATCTGGGGCCCTGGGTTCAAATTCCACCTCTGATTCTGCGTGACTTTGACCAAATCACTTCCATAGCCTGAGCCTCAGTTTCTTAATCTGTAAAAATGAGGAGCCTAGAGTAGATGACCTCTAAGGTCCCTTCTAGCTCTTAATCTTTGTGGCTATGAACATAGAACTCAATGTGTCATTTCCACCATTATTCCAGACAAGAAATACATTTCTTACTCAGTATCTTTCCTAAACAATCAATCAACAATTATTAATTAAGTGCCTACTGTGGACTAGGTGTAGTGCTAGGGTAAAATACAAAAGTAGTTCCTGACTTTAAGAAGATTATATTCTATCACCAGAAATATTATACACATATAAACAAACAAATGGATAGAAGAATGAATAAATGAATAATAGATAATATATTAGATAAATTAGATAATAAAAAGTATATAAATACATAAAAAGATAAAATAAAAATAGAAAAAAATTAGATAACTGAACAGATTCATTTTGGCATCTGCCCTAATACAGCTAGCTAAGTGACTTGATATTAGTGGAACCTGAATTAAAATCTCATCTTGGACACCTATTAGTAACTTATTTAACTTTCCTCGGCCTCAGTTTCCCCATCTGTATAGAAGGGACCATAACAGAACCTACTTCACAGGGTGGTCCTAAGAACCAAATAAGAAAACATTGATTAAGCAATTTTCAAACATTAGAATGTTATATAAATAAATGTTAACTGTTGTTATTCTTATTGTTATCCTCTTTCCCATGAGGGCCCAGATGTAGGCACATGTATGTACCTAACCACACAAAGACATCCCAGTTGGAATGTGATTCTTTGTTGGGCAACCTTAGAGATATTTCTGAAATGATGGTGCTTTCCTTTGTCCAGGCTCAATCTTTTTTAACCACCCATTCTAATTAATGCTTGTCTCCTATGTAATTTTTAGACATCTATTAGGTGCCTGTTCCGTGTAAGACATTATGCAGTCAATTCTGGACATAAAAAAAGGAAAAAGAAGATAAAAGACATTTTTAAGGCATGTTCAATCAAATGGGAGAAAATAAGATATATATCCAAAACAGTAACCACAGCTTTGGTTTCATTCTCAACTCTTCATTCACACTCACTCCACATGTCCAATCTGTTGTCCAATCTGTTTCTACCTTCAAATAATTCTATCCTGTATCTTGTTCTCTCCACTTTCTTGGTCATTACTCTAGAGCTCAGGCCTAGTAGAGACCATCATCATCTTTCACCTGGACTATTATTGCAAGTCTTCTAATTGCTCTCTCTCCAGTCTCTCCCCACTCCAATCCTGGCCTCCTTTCTCTGGATGCTTTCCATCTTACAAATACTCTTCCCAAAGGACTATCCTTCCTTAGGACTCAAAACCCTATGCCAAAAGTGATGTGATGAGGGCTGAATACAATTGTACTATTTAATCATCGTCTTTGTATCCCCCATGCCCAGCACGATTCCCCAGCAGAATGGGAACTTAAAAAATTTCCATTGCCTGAATGAAGTAGAAAAAGAGTGTCTCAGTGGAAAGAACATTGGATTTGGAATCAGAAGGTCTCTGTTTAATTCCTGCCTCTAACCCTCAATTGCCTGTATAATTTTAGGCAAAATACTTAAACTCTTTGGGCCCTTAATTTTAATTTCAAATTCTGGGGCCCCTAATTTCCTCATGAATACAGTGAAGAAGAGCATTGTACCAAATGGTGTTCAAGGTTCCTCTTAGCTCTAAATCTATGATCATACAAATGTGATAGACTTTGCTACTAACAGCAACACAATGTTCCAGGACAGTTCTGAGGAACTCAGGATAAAGAATGCTCTCCACCTCTAGAGAAAGAACTTTTGGGGTAGAAAACATAGGATTTATCACTGATTTATTTGGATATATAATTTGGAGGGGGTGATTTTGTAAGATTATTCTCTTACAAAAATGAATAATATGGAAATATGTTTTGAGTGATAATAGCTGTATAATCCAGTAGAATTGTTTGCCAACTCTGGAAGGGGAGAGGGAAGAAGGGAAGAACACAACATGAATCATGTAACTTTGGAAAACTCATGTGTAAATTTGTTATTGGAATAAAATAAAGATAAAATTAAGGGGTCTGATTAGAAAAAAAAACAACCTATGATCATATTGTTTCCCTAGTCATGGATACCCCACTCACAGGGCAGTTTAAGATTTCATTAGGGAGCAATTGTTTTCATAGTGGATAGAGCACTAGGTCTTGGAGGCAAGAGAACCTGGGCAAGTCACTTAACCCCAGTCACCTAGCCCTTATTGCTCTTCTGTCTTAGAACTGATAAGACAGAAGATAAAAGGTTTAAAAAAATTTTAAAGACAAAATTAGAGTTTCTTTTAGTTGCCAGGCCATATTGTTCATCTTATTGGGCTTAAAATCCACTAAAAATCCTCAGATTTTTTCCAGATGAATTATTTTATCTACCCAAGTCCTCCCTCAGTATTGGGCTATATTACATTTCATGCTGAGAACCATTAAAAAAATACACTTTACTTACTTACTTATTCACTTTCTTTCTTCCTTTCTTTCTTACTCACTTATTTTCTTTCTTCCTTTCTTTCTTTCTTACTTATTTACTTGCTTGCTTGCTTTGTAAAGATTAAAAATTGGGGGAAACTGAGGCAGGTAGAAATTAGTTTCTCTCTGCAAGGAGTATTATATTTTTATGAGGTTTATTAAAGGTTAAGGATTAAAAAAAATACAGAATAAGAAAAGCACATGTCTAGGCTCAGAGATACCTAGACAACCTCACCTACATAATGAGAGACGCCTCTGCTGGGAAGTGAAAGTAGGAAAGAGAGCCCCAGTCACCTTTACAACCAGGTTAAATATCCCATCTCACTCTCGGCCCAGTTGAGGTTACAAGGCATTTTGGGAAGTGAGCAAGTACTTTTGGGGAATGGAGTCCAGAGTTCAAATCTCCATTTTTACATTCTCTGTGTGATCGTTTTGGAAAAAAGAAATTTTTCCCCAAAAGGATCATGAAAACATAATCAATTTAAGGATTACAATAATTCAAGGATAAGAGAAAAAAAGAACAAAACCAATAATTGCTGGACGCATTGACAAAAAGCCAGTTAGGGGGTATTCCCCTTTGGCATGAAAGTATACATACAAATAAATGTTCAATCAACTACACCCAAAGTTCATTCTTGTGCAGCTTGTGGTCTGGAGGCTTCTTCATTTCTGTATTCAGAGGGGTATCATCTTTCTTTACCTAAAATTCTTCTCAAAAGGAATTTAAACTTTGCAATTTAGATAATGATATTTTTTACAGCTTGTTTGCTTGCTTTACTTAATAACAACTCAGAAAAGCAAGACCTGGGCAAATAGGGTTAAGGGACAGCTAGGAAATGTCAGAGTCCAAATTTTATTTGGGGGGATTTACATAAATCTTTACCTTAATCCCTATTCAACCTCATGTACCACCCTCATGAATATGCTGGAATCCAAAGATCCAGACCCCATCATGTAACTTGTTCACAATCCCTCTCAGATCCTAGATGTGGCCACAAGAAATTCTTCTTGTCCTATCCAGAGTCAAAGTTGTTGCTAGTTACCATTTCATGTACATCAGACTTGGATAGAACCAGAGTATGTCTTCCTAGTCCCTGATCCTATTTCTCATCCTGAGGCTGACCCATTGCCATTCTCTTAAAGTCACTATTTTTGACATTTAACCCAATATCATAAACATTCCCCGCCAAATCCAGCCCATCCTCTCCAGAGCTAGAATGAAATAAACGAAGCAGCGTCATTCACTATTTGTCTTGTCCTCCAACAAGCGGAGATTGTCGGTCACCAGCATAAGTGGGTTGAAATCCTTGTTTTCCAGAAATGAATCAGTACCTCCTGCCTGTACAGAGATAGACTGAAAACATTCCAAATACTTGCTTTCTAACAGGGCATGTTAAAGTGCCATTAGAGGCACGAAGGTTACTATATAAAAACATTCCTTCCTTATGCAGCATGCAGCATCCCAGGACACGAGGTGTCTTTGAGTCACATCTCCTGGCTTGCCTGACACAAAGAGGTTTCTATCCTGGAGAACACTACAGGAATTGACGTGGCTCTGGAGGAATGGGGACGGCTCTCTTCCACCGGATCCCCCGTTCCCAGTGCTGTCAGTAAAAGCCCAAGTGCAGACCGCATATGGGGCACAGACGGGTCCCCACAGGACATAATGGATCCCCTAAAGTGGTGGCATTATTGGAATTCACACTGGACATTCTGATGAGATAGAACCAATGATCATATCTTACATAATTATAATTTTGAATATTGTGAATTTGAATACATTCAACTACTTCAGAGGATTTATCCCAAAGACCCAGGGTTTCAGTTTAAGTCCTGCTCTCTTCCTCAATTACCTGTGTAACTTTAGGCAAAATACTTAAACCCTTTGGGTCCCTAATTTTAATTTTAAACAAAATTAATAATAAATAATTCTAATTAAATGTTAAATAAATAATAAAAAATAATTGTTAATAAATAATTATTTATTAAATAGTTATATTAAACAAATGTCTCATTTGCATTGAATAAATTTATATTAAAATTTTTATTTATATTTATATTAATTTTATATTATATTGTACTAAATTTATTTATTTTATTATGTATTTCTATTTTTATTTATTTTTATTTTATGTATTATTCTATATTACATACATTATATTATAATTATTATTATGATGATTTATATTATTTATAATAACTAATAATATATATTATACTAAATGTATGTAATGTAAATATAAAATAATATATAAAAATGAAATACATAATATTGAATAATAATTAACATTTAATTAAAATAAATGATAAATCATTTTAATTCCTGTTTTAATAAAAATAAATAATTCTAATTAACATTAATTCAAATAATTAAAAAGAATTTTAATTAATGATTAATAATCTTAAATAACATTTCAATTAAATAAGCTTAATTAAAATTTTAACTAAATAATCCATAATAAATAATTTTAATATTTGTATATGTTTTATTATATATGTATTTTAAGCAGTTACTTTCTGTATTAGTAATAGCTCTAAGATGGAAGGGCAAAGGGCTAGGCATTTGGGGTCAAGTGAATTGCCTGGGGTCACACAGCTAGGAAATGGTAGAGGTTAACCAAGGTCCATCTGTCTCCAGGCCTGGTTCTCTTTCCACTGAGCCACCTAGCTGCCCCATCAAATTATTATTTTTTTTAATATATATAAACCCTTACCTTCTGTCTTGGAATCAAAACTGTGTATTGGTTCCAAGGCAGAAGAGTGGTAAGGGCTAGGCAATGGGGGTCAAATGACTTGCTCAGGGTCACACATTAGGAAGTATCTGAGGCCAGATTTGAACCCAGGACCTCCTGTCTCTAGGCCTGGTTATCAATCTACTGAGTCACCCAGCTGCCTCCATCAAACTATTTTTTTAAGAAAAAAGAAAGTTAATGGACCCCAACTCTCAAGTACTAACTTCTTAGCAACATTTTCCATGGGATTTTTTTTTAATATTTTTTAATCTTTTTGTTTTAATAACAAATTTCCTCCTAAGTTTTCCAAAGTCATATGATCCATATTGTCTCCCTCCTTTCTT